>NW_005187646.1:379778-394752 GCF_000239375.1 Pundamilia nyererei | reverse complement strand
CACACACACACACACACACACACACACACACACACACACACACATTTTTATAGTAGATAGTGGAATAATAGAACCCTTGCTGTCATTTATTTGTTTATCTATGGCTTAATTACTTTGGTGTAATACCAACAGCTATGTGAGGAGTCTTTATCAGAAGAAAAAGCTTTAAGACTTATCAAAATACAGTTAAAAGGCCAACATTTATGCCTTCCTTCACATTTCCCAATCAGTCACGTGGGCCGGTTCAGAGTCTTTGTCACCCCTGTTGTATTAGACAGTTATTTGTGAAATGGGGCTCCCCAGAAGCTAACCACAGCTTATTTGTATGGGTCCAAAGATCAAATAATATACTGCAAATACAATGTAGATTTTCATGTTATCCTAAATCACTAAATATCCTAAGATTCGACTAGGAATCATAACGTAAACTAAACTAATACTAATCCAATTCATGTTGACTGTGGCACATGCAAGCAACAGTATAATCCTCATATAGAATTAACCATAGTTCAGTATCAACTGTTATTTTAGATGTTTAGATATTAACATTTTTAAACTGCTTTGTCCTATGTTTGTGGTTGTCTACACTAAAACTTACACACTTAGCTTTGTGTTTCTTTTGCTTCAAAAGTTGCTTTTTTTTTCTCATGTTGCATGTGTGAATAGGCTCACAAAGTTGTTTGTCCAGTCTAAATACTATATTATACATTATATTCTGTTAGCCTCAGACGTTTGTAACCACAGAGAAGAAGATCAAACTTCAGGAATCAGATGGCTGACTAAAACTTGTCCCATGTTCTCAGAAACAAAAGGTGGAGGTAGAGTAACTGTGCAATGTTAAAACCCCACGTATATTTTTATGGTTGTAGATTGAATAGTTACAAGACTTGATGTACTCGACTGCACCACTTAAAATGCTCACGTAGCTTCAGTTACTTCTGCGCTGTGCAGCTGCCGAACTCTGAAGTTCTCAAGATCTTACAAGGGAAGCCGCTTAAAATCATAAGCTGGTAGAGGGTTTAGTGTTTTAGAGCACATGGACTTGTGGACGTGATATCTATTGCAAAATGTGTTCATGTGTGGAAGTACATATAAACAGTACAGGGTGTATCAAAAAGAATAATCTGATTTCAAAAGGTTGTATTTTTTAAGTAATAAACATAAAAGCATGTGGTAAATGTTAAAATACATGGTGGAATATAAAGCTTTACATACAAAATGTGTGTCAAATTGTCCCACAGTTCTGTGAACATGTCTGCAGCCACTGTAGTTGCTATGCTACCAACCGGAAGCATCGTGAAACTCACGTATCCGGTTTTCCTAAAAGTGTTTGGATTGTTCCTGGTGAACGGCGGCAGCATTAAAAGCATAGCAGACGATTCTCTTAGATAAACCCTGTATGTTATACATAGCTTTAACAAACAGATGAGTGATGGATAAAATATAAGGTAGAACTATATAGGAACATAAAGGCTGACAACCTCAAGCAGCGAACAAACACAAAGCTTGTGTTGCTGTAAATACATGCGCAAAAAGGATGAAGTAACAGACCTAATATGTAAAGCATTACTTTTAAAGTATTAACTTTTAAAGTCCATATCAAATCGATATGATTTACACACTGTAAACCTCAATGCTTACGTAAATTAAGTGATGATAAAAAGCAGTCCTACTGACTCAAATAGTTTATCAAACATTTCGTTCTATTTGAGTTACTTCATATTATTATTGATCAATTTCAATTATTTTGCATATTAAGCTACTAAATTAAATTCTAACCTCTTCGGGTTTACAGTGTACCTTACATTAAGTACCACAGGTGGGTGGACAGTGGGCTAAATTAGGAAACATCCAGAAAGACAGAAACCAAACAGAACCTTGATGTCTTCAGGAAGCCGGTGCGGAGACAAAAGTTTTCTGCTTATGTATGACATATTCTTATACATACTCTCATGCTTAGTGATGCAGAAGCTAGTGGTTGTGCTGTTAATTATATTAGCTGTGCTGGTTGTAGCAGATGTTTAGAAAGAACTGCAGCACAAATAACACTGCATTATCTGCTATAATGAATTAGAAACCGATTTGATAACACTTGCAACAGAACCAGTCTGTGTTAAAATGATTACAGTTGTCATAAGTAGCGCAGGGGGACCATCTAGTAAGATTTTTAAAGAATAGCTGCATGTTGCGATTGAAGAGCACAACCATCAGCAGCCAGTGTTGTGTGTCCGTGTGTGTGTGCTGCAGTAACCCTGATATAACTTCCACCACAGCTCAGAAAGTTTGTTGTTGCAATTAATTTTCAAACTGGCTCTTTCCTAACTTTTCCTAATTATTCCATTTTGTGAGCTCAGGGGAACTGAGGATTTTCATAATTCATCCTCCTTCTTACCCCTCGTTTTTTTTTTCTACAATTACTGTAGTACAAAACCATCGAAATTATTCATCTGTTCCTCTTTTCAATTTACCATTCTTTCTTTCAGTCCCAGTAATTCATGTGTGTTCTTTCTTTTTATCAGACCTATGGAGCCTCTACGCTGCTCATGTATTTATTCATGCTTTTCTGCCTCTGATGAGCAACATGGACGAAGCTGAATAGAGGCGTTGTGTATGTGTGCATGTGTGTGTGTGTCTGCGCGGAGCTTCGCTGTAGACCTTCTCCATTGTGCCGATTCTAAGAGAAGGTCTTAATCTAGCCACTGCCATTACCGCTGCTGAGACCTCCAGCCTCCAGCTCCTCCCCTCTTGTCCTGATGTTGTGCCCAGCCACGAAGGCCCTTTAGTGGGTTGACTGGCAAGCCAGATCAGGGTCTTGGGTCTGGGACTTGGCCTGGATCCCCGGTCCTCATCCTCCAGCACCAACGCCCTCTGCAGCCCCACAATGAAGCCTCCATCCTGGCCTGACTTGGCCCCCAAAGCTGCCTTCTTGGCTCGGGGCCTGGATGGATGGAGAGGAGGGGGGAAGAAAGCCTGTAGCTGGATGTGCAGTGGAGTGAGGAGAGGTGGAGAGGCTAACAATGCTATCAGAGAGCTGGCGTCCGTCTCTCAGACACACACCCACACACACACAGACACTGCTGTGTTTGTCTTCATTTATCAGTGCTCTTCACACATAAATGACAACAAAAGAAGAAAGGGGGTAAGCGGAGTAGAGAGGGTCAGGAAGAGGAAAAAAGAGTGAGAGGAAAAAGTGGCAGCGAAAAAGAGAAACAGAGATGCTTTAAAAAGACGGATAAGCGAAAACAAACGGTAAAGGCAGAGACACAGAGGGGGAGGCTGAAGAGTTAAACTAACAGAAAGAATTCATTAAAAAAGAAGAAGAAAAGAAAATGGAGAGTGGAGAAGAAGAAACAGCGAATAAAAGAGGGGCGAAAAAAAAGAGACAGCAGTGCTTTTCGCCAGTCTGTTGGCCGAAGCCTCTGTGACATTGTGAGGCCTTCTGGATCCCCATGGAAACAAAAATCAACATGTTTGCCTGAAACGCTTTCATTAACACCTTGTAGCTCAGCCAAAAAAGCACGATGAGGGACGAGGAGGTGCAGAATAGAAAAATCCCAGCACAAATAATGCAAACAAACAAAGGATAAAAAAGACAAAAAAAGAGCAAAAACAAACTTAGTAAAAGCAGTTTTCTCTCTTCCTTTTTTACCCTGTTTCAGATCTGCCTATTGACCCGTGTCATTTTGCAAACAATGTAACAGGCAGGCAGACTTTCAGGATGTTTTGAGTCGCCATCACTTTGGGGATCAAACTACACTCGATGTAATACCATGGCCATATTTGCATGGGGTATTATAATGATAGCCCTTGGCACATTAGAATAAGCTCTGGACAGGGACAGAGGCTTAAACAAACAGTTGGGTTGAGTTTGTTGACTTTTTTTCTTTTATTTAATAAAAAATCACAACAGATAAAAATGAATTAACCTCTCAGCGTTTCTTTTATCTCGTGCACATCGCTGTTCGGAGCCGTTTTTTAGTCATTTAGCAGATGTGGGTGGGGAGGGGGGCAAGAGAAAACACGAAGCAGACATAACTAATTAAATTTTTTTTCTTGCATTTCATGTACAATTATATAATTATAATAAATAAAATGCAGTGGTAATCTGAAATGTCACGCTTGGTTCCCCAGCATAAACAGGAAGCAAGCTGAGTATAATCAAGCAAGGATAAAAGTAGGACATCTGTGTGTGTGTGTGTGTGTGTGTGTGTGTGTGTCTATAGTCAGCATGGCTCTCTCTCTCATACACACTCACACACAGGAAGAGCGAGAGAGCGAGCTTTGGCATGGCGGCAATCAATTAAAGCTTCCTCTTCTTCTCTACTTTAATTGAAATTGAATAACATAGGTTTACCTCCCGCCCCTTTTACCAAGCACGCAAGGAAAGGCCTCGGGCTCATCCGAAGCAGCCCGGCGCTCTCATTTACCCAGAGAAGTTTGGGGTAAAAACATGGCCAATAATGGGGTTCTTAGGTTATTAAACGCAGCAGCATGGGCACTCATGAAACTGTAACACACATAAGCTGAATTAGCACGATAGTTAAATGGTAAAGCTCAGTGTAGCTGAAGTAAACGTGTCTAGAAGGAATTCGTTTAAGATCGTGACTGATGGTCACATCATTACCAACGCAGTGACTCCAGCTTTTTAAATTTATTTTTTTATGTTGGCCTTTTTCATTTACTGCAAATCTCACTGCATATCTATCTATCTATCATAATATAGTAGCTACTTTGACAGTGATTAATGGCAGCGCTGATGACACTGATAGTTGCTTCATTTAGGAAACATTGCGACCAATTTACAGAGTTATGTTTTCCACATTACTTTTAATTCCAGCCTCATTTAGCATGTGGAATTATATTAATCTGATCAGAGGGATTTGTTGCAGGTTCCCATGAATTTTTTTTATTTAGTACAAGGATATTTGAATTTATTAATCTCTACATTAATTTCACTTTAATCAGAGAAATTTCATCTGGACAATGAGTTTTGTCTTTCTAAAATTATTAAATAGGAACCTCGTCTACTCATGACTGGAGAACATTCAAGCTACAACAAACATGTATTCAAAATCAAATAATTTATTTTTATTGTTTTTTGTGTTTTCTTTGGTTTTTCCTGTTCATGTGTGAAGGTTTCTAGATGGTTTCTTCCCACTGTCAAGACACCTGGTATATTTTCTTTACTTATTGATCCCCTGCTGTTTAAATGTGTACCTGGGCAGCTTTAATTCTCAGTGCTGTGGTTTCTCAGAATAACGGTAAGTGCTGCGCAGATGTCTAGCTTCCTGAGTTGGGGAGTCTTTCTTTGGATTTTGGTGTTTCAGAAAGAGGTCCCAACATAGAGAAGAATATGTTGCATTGAGTTTAAAGCACATTTTCAAGAGCTGCTTTCAGTATTTAATGCTTTACTTAACTTGTTATCAGGTTTAATGCCAATGAATAACTTTTCTAGTAAAGTCTAGGTGACTACATGTGAATATCAAGTCATGCTTACATCCTAATGTAGCATATGAATTTGTGTCATTAACCAAAGGTTTCTTACAGCCAAATTACTTAAATCGAATTTGTTTTTTCTGTATGACATAAGAGTGAGAAATCACAGATGTGAAACAAAATTTTCCCATGTGATGTTTAGACCAGTGTTCCCCAACCACTGTGCAGAGAAATGATCAGGTGTGCCGTGAAAGATTATCTGGTTCCACCTGATTAGTACTTTAAGCAATCGGCGTGAGTAACGGACAGAACAATTACATTCTCTTCCACTAGAAGGCAGTACAACTACCTGCTCTAATGAAATGGGTTGCCAACTGCCAGTAAAACAGAAGAAGATGAAGAAGAAATTACATAATACTCATGCTGCGAGATGATGCAGCGAGTAATAGCAATAGATAAATATTTGAAAAGGAAAAGTAGTCAGTCTGACCTGGGTCCTGGAGAAAATTCTGACCCAGATGAAGGCCCCAGCATGTGTAGTGGTCAGAAGAAAGCAAAAAAGGTATACTGGGGACAACCCGAGCCAATTCTGCTACACCTGGTGGACAGGGAAAAAATATCAATATGCTTTTTGTGACATTTTTGTTTGGTGGTGTGCCGTGTGATTTTTCTAATGTGAAATATGTCCTGTCAGACCATGATATTGGTGCATAATATTTGCCTCACCTACTGGACTGGTACTGTGTGTTACCAGATACTGTGAGTTTAGGTATCAGAATCTGTACAAAGAGAGGCAAAGATGAATTGGTATATCCATAAATGAGACTCTGTGGTTCTAGCAAGAATTGGAAGTACAGATTAGGCAGGAGAAAAGAGTGGAGGCTACCTTTGAATGAACAAGTTTAAAAGTCTGGTTTCTGAATAGAGAAAAAATGGTGTAGATCATAGGCAAGATAGGTCGACTCGGATGTGCACAGATCAAGATTAAAATGAGAACAAACAAGCTGATGGAGTTTGACTGGGATGAGGGCAGAAAGAATAGCGATGTCGAGAAGATGAGTTTAAATTAATACACGTAGACAGGGCAAGAAAAATTAAAAGTGGTTAGCAAAGAGACCAGAAAGTAAAAGAAAAACTGAGAGATAGGAACAGAAATAAAGAGCACAAAAAAATGAAAGACAGAGGTTTGTGCCAAGCTGTGATTTCCCGGTAAGAGTTAGCTCTTCATCTGCCGGCGAACCCAGCCCTTCAGTAGAACAAAGCCACCTCGCACGGCACTCATCTATCGTTCATTTTTCATCTCCCTGTTTTTTCCACATGCAAGAGATCTCCCTCCCTCCCTGTTTTACTCTTTCTCTGTGACACAGTGGGATAACCCTCACCCTCACAACCTCGCACCTCCCCTACTGATTCACACGCATTCACGAATAGCGCACACACAGACACACACGCATACTTTCCTTGCCAGATGGACACGCACTTATCTTCACATTCCCTTTTTGTTGAGATTCTGCGACAGTGTGTCGTGGATTGTGGGGTCAGTTTTCCACCATGTTTCCGGTGGGTATTTTCCTTCTTGTCACAGTGATGTTTAGACTTAAGTTTTGTGAGTCCCACCCTCGACTCACCATCCCTGCTTCCACCTCTGTCCACCTCTCTCCCTCGCTACAGGTCGGGAGGTAGTGTGCTGACTCCGCCACCTGCTGTCTGATAGTACATAAACAAACGAAACACTTATTTCCTCCCGAGCCAAACCCCGCAATCATGGCGCCGTAAAACCTCACACTCCATTTACCTTCAGTGCAGGTGACTGAGCTGGGCACGGTGTGTTTGAGTATGAGTATGTGTGTATAAGGGTATGTGTGTGTGTGTGTGTGTGTGTGTGGGGGGGGGGGTATTTGTGTGTTTAATGTGGGGAAGATGGGAAAATATTGGAGTGGTAGACGGAAAACGTTTGATACCATGCAGGGAATGAAAAGAGATATTAAGCCCTTAAAAAATAAGAGTAAAAGTCCAGTTGAATGAGAGGTTAATTAGAGACAGAACAATATATGAGGCCAGTAACATGTGGACATGCCTTATCTGTAGCCATTTTTATGGTTTTGACAAGTTGTTTGATCCCACCTAGTGACTGGAATGAAGTGTTTATTGTCATTGCACGTTAAAACTATATAATAATATATCAATAATATTTTTTAAAAAAAGAGTATGAAGAGGAGACACACATTTGCATATTTAAGACATGACTGGGCTTTCAGGGGACCGTGTTCACTGCAGAAGAAGTATTGCATTCTTTTATTTGCAGCGTTCGAGATTTCTGATGAGCCGGGGGAAGAAACGTGTGGCTCTTTAGGCACCTGCACCACCTGCCACAGGGTACGAGGTTGAGGAAGTGTTGTCCAGGGTGGAAAGGGGCTTTGGTTATTTTCTTTGCCCTGCTGAGGCACTGAAAGCTGGAGATGTCCTCGAGCGAGGGCAGTTGGCAGCTGATGGTTGATAGCCCTCTGCAGTTTTCCAGCTTACCACACTGTGATGCAGCACATCTGTAGACTCTCAATGATGGAGCAGTAGAAGGCCACTAACACCAGACTTGAGATGCGGTCTCTGATGAGGATTTTTAACTACTGCTGTAAAGTTGGCAGACCCCAAGAGATCATTCACGAGACTTCTGTAGTCTTTGACCATCACCTTGGTTTTACTGGTGAGCACCACACAGACACCTTCTGTATCTCTGTACACTGACTCATGGCAAACAGATGTGACCCCAGCTGCAGTAGAGCTTTTAGCAAATTTAAGAAATGTGTTGGTAAAGTGGTGCAGCTAAGGACTCAGCAACTGTAAATTTGTGAACAGTTGGTAAGAAAGTCTTTAATCCAAGCAGAGACAGTGAGATAGCTTGTCATCCATTAAATGGGATGATTATGATGAAGGAGGGAGTGTAATCAACAAAGAGCGTTGTGATGTAGTTCCTTGGGTATTCTAAGTGGAAGGCAATGGAGATATGGACATATGGGTCAAAGTTAGGTAGTTGTTTAGGCTGTTATAATTATACCGGTTGACTTGAGACAAGATAGGATGGTAGCTCAAGTCAGGGAAAGATTGAAAATCATGGTTCAAACCCCTGATAGCCTGTCAGCACAAGCTTTTAATGTCTTGCCAAGTACACCATTAAGTCCTGCAGCTTTTTTTCGTATTCACCATCAATCAGCTTTGTGTGTGCAAAGCAACCCTTAGCTGGGAAACTGAACTCTTAGACCAACTCTGACCCATCCTTATAACTGTGGAAGCGGTATGGGCTCTGTAGGCTTTGTATGCCTTACGTTGGAATAGATGTGGTCCAGTGTGTTCTTCTTTCTGGTGGGACATTGTACATGTTATTGAAATTTGGGAAGCACAGTTTTTAGGCAAGCTTGATTAAAATACCCAACAGTGATGTGCACTCCATCTTGGTGAGCTTGCTGTTTTCTGCTTATAGTTTTGTACAAATGGGAAAGAGATGTGTTAATGTTAGCATCAGGTGCGACATATATATACAGCAGTTATGGTTACCACTGTGAGCTCTCTAGAAAGCTAGAAGGGTCTACACATGACAGACATTAATTCCAAGTGAGAAGAGCGGTGGTTGAGAATGATCTTACCAGTAGTGCATCACTCATTATGTACAAGGCCCCCTCCTCTGCGCTTGCTGGAGTCTCTGTTCCTGTCGTAACAGTGGGTGGAGCGGTCGGCCAGCTGTACTGTAGCGTCCAGGATGAGTGGCTGTATCCAGGTCTCCTTTATAATTATCTCACAGCAGTCACAAACATAGTAACATTCTAGCAATTTGTAGCTCAAGTTTGCTTATTTTGTGGACAAAATAAACAAAATGGTGTTGGTGAGGAAAATGCTTGCAGGGGTAGCGGGGGTTTGTGTGTGGCTGTTTCCTTGGCTTTGTGAGTAGGCCTGCCTTGCATCCTCACTTCTGCCATCTGCGTTACCTCTGAGGCCTTACAATCCAGTTAGATTCAGGTTGATCTTGCTATGTCCGGTGGTATATTATGAGTCCACTCTAAATCCCTTGTTCTCCCGCTGAAGAAAGGAAGTAACTGGTTCTGTTTGTTTGTTTGTGTGTCTGTTAGTTAGCAGTCTGGCATCCACAATTATCATTTTCTAATTTTGTGTGATGGTAAATACCAAAAACAGCTCCAGCTCACTTAACTTTGGTGAAAATTGAGTCAAGGTCACACCAAATGTAAAATTCAGCAAAAACGTTATATTATGTCCCCCCAAGGTCATATGCGGGACCTTGGGGGGACATAAGTACATAGGTTGGTGAAGCATGTGACCTTGTTAGCACCCAATTCATAGATAACCTTGAAAAAAAAAGAAACCATATCAAGTAATGTATCACACGAAAGGGCACGGACAGAGCTTTTCAATATGATATCCTAAGATTTGCACACTGGATGAGGTCACCTTTGACTGCCTGGAATACTGCCTGCCATTTTTGAAAATGTGTGATTTTAGTCAAAGTACAATCTTCCTGTAAAAGAAAGCTTTGGTTCCAAAACCTAACTAGAAAAGAAAAAGGCAAAAATAAACAAAAGTCAAAGTGTGAAAGTTGCAAAGTATTTAATTGGCAGGTCATCTTTCTCTGTCGCCTAACAGGCGTTGTGTAGCAGTAGCCTAGATGGCAGAAACCAATAGTAAAAGGGCATCAAATGCATAAAAAAGCAACAAGTAGGGGTCCTGACCATCCTGGAGCGAGAATGTGTTGCCAACACATATATTCCCCATCTTCTTTTGTCCTGCCTTCCTCCCCTCACCACTAACCAGTCTCAACAGATGCCCGACCCTCCCTGAGCCTGGTTCTGCCAGAGGTTTCTTTCTATTAAAAGGGAGTTTTTCCTTCCCACTGTCACCAAAGTGTTTGCTCAAAGAGCGTCATCTTATTGTTCTGGTTATTTCTGTATTATCATATAGCCTTTAACTTACAATACAAAGGACTTTGAGGCAACTTTTGTTGTGATTTTGCTCTATATAAATATAAGTCTTGGGTGCAACATTTAGGTGTCTGCGTACTTTCATTTGTTCAGATAAAGACAAACCAAAATGAAACTAAAACACATGGATATGAGGGAGATGGTGCTGTATCACAAAAATGGCTTGACCTGCTTCTCACCCCTCCATCTTGTTTGTGTACTGGTTTATTTGTTGGAATCAACAACAACAACAGCAACCAGCCTCTGTAATTATTCCTTAGTGCTGCTTCACTCTCTGTAATTATACACCCGTTCGGCGTGTGTGTGTGTTTCATGCATGTATGCATGTGTGACGGTAGACGTGCAAGTTGAATACATGTGTTTGTGTGTTAATCTGTGTATACAGTTGTGTTTTGCTTTCCATGCAATAACAATTACACACACATACTGGCCAAAAAGAGAGAGAAAGAGACGCAGAAAGAAAAAAAGGCAGATGAGGGGAGAGAGGGATGAAGGGACAACAAGCTGAGGTCTTTGTTGCTAAATGACAGTGATTCACCATCAGGCCACCCATTTAGTTTGAGTGTGCTGCTCATTTGCCGGTGTGTGTGTGAGGACATGCATAAAGAGGAAGCGAGTGTGTGTGTGCAAAAAAGATGAGAAGATGTGAAATACAGAGGTAGAGACAATGCAGCAATGAGTGTACGTGGTGGTCTTTCTCAGTGACACCAACCTTCTGGCACACCACCAAACCTCGTGGGTTTTAATGTGCACATAAAAATAAAAAGTGGTGTGTTTGTGTGAAAACATCTGGATTTTTTTTGGGGTTATCTGACATTGGCGTTGTTAAGCAGCTGTGTGTTCATGTGTTTATACATGTCAGGCCCTTTGTTAGCGATAGTGTGCTCGTATCCTCTCATGCACACGTTTTTGAGTTTTCTGATTTTGAACATGTCATACAACCGCTCTCACTGGTGATGTTGTAACTCCACCGCTGGCCTCTTTCAGGGAAATGTTTTGCTGCTTGATTATTTTAAGCATCTTTCTGATTAAAAGGATGATTTTTTTTAATTTCACTTTTTTTTTTTCAATTTACTTGTTCTACAGCTATTTTAAGGGACATTACTTTGTAAAAAGTATTTTTAAAGACACACAGAAATATCTTGAGCCACCACTCATTTCTTTATATTTTACTAGGAAAATAAGAAAAAGGTGCAGTGAACATGCAAATGCACAATGAAAAAATGTGTGATTGTAACAATTTTGAATATCAATATTTTGTCTGACTTCCTTTATTCAATTCAATTCAATTTTATTTATATAGCGCCAAATCACAACATAAGTCGCCTCAAGGCGCTTCATAGATAGTCTGAACGCAGCTAACTCTCTTTCTCATTTCTTTAAGTAGTCTTCAGGAATAGTTCTTCAGGCTTATTGAAGGACATTCAAAGCTCTTCTTTGGATGTTTCTGCCTTTTGTTCTGTTCTCTGTCAGCATGATCCCACACTGCTTCAATAATGTTGAGGTCTGGGCTCTGGGGAGGCCGATCCATGACTGTGTGATTTTATTACACTGGAAGTATCTTTTTCGCATCATTCTCATGCTAATAAAATGAAGCTGTTGCCAGTCAGATACTTTCCAGATGTTGGATCAAAGTTTGATGGTACTTTTCTGGATTCATAATTCCATCAATTTTGAGTAAGCACCACAGGGTAAAATGCATGACTGTGTTTTACTGTGATATTCATTGCTGTTCCTCTCTCCTGACCTTAACCGTAAATAATGATAACAGTTTGAACAAAAACATTTCAAATATCTGAGGTCCTATGTCAGGTCTTTACTCTTTTTTTCCTATTTCTTCAGGACTTCACTTTTTTAGCTCTACAATTTCTTCTTTTGTCCTCCAGTTGTCCAATTTCCTCAAATCTTTTAAGGACACACTGCACACCACGCTGAGATATGTCTTTCAGTTTTCAGCTTTTAAGTTTTCAGCTAACAGAATCAGAATACTTTGTTAATCCCTAAGTAAATTATGTAATAATGTTATTAAAACAAACTAACACTCTAATAATAAGTAAAAGATGGAGAAAATAAGCAAGAAAAAGTGTGGCAAAAAAGCAGGAGGAATTTAAAATTTGGAACTCATCTTGTTGGTGCAAAATATTTTTATATATCTGTCAAATGGCGTCATCGTTGGAATTTTAGATATACTACAGAAAGTATTATTTTTTGACAGGTTGCTAGTAACAAAGTGTCTAAAGATACAATTTAAAAGTTGTCTGTTATGTGTAGACACAACACTGCTTAAATTAGGTGGCTTTTTATACTTGAATGAATCCTAGGTCAGTGTTAGGTGGCGTAAGAAGTAAATTGATTTAACAAACTTATGCACTTAATTCCCATTTGCCTAAATAGTGATTGGTGGTTTAAGACTTTTGCACAGTACTGTAAATAATGAGATTAAATAAAAAAGAATAAAAATGGTTGTCCCCCTATAACAACTGAAATCCGGAAAGTTTGGAATTCATGATCAAATGTTATACATCTACTTCATGTCGTTCGTCTTACCTCAGGTAAATTCTGCTGAGGCGTTTCCTTGCCCCCTCCAGCTGAGTCTTATTCATTATTAATGTCTGAACATGGTCCCTAAGGATCTGCCATCCATTATTAATGCCTGACAATCTCTTATTTTCTCTCCCAGGATCTCCTTCTGTCCCCCCGTCATACTTTTCATTGTCCCGCCTGTCCTAGCTTCCATCTGAACCACCGTATGGAGAAAAGCTAATAACAGGTGTGTCATCCTCCCGCTTCATATCATTTCCACTGCCTCCTCCTCCTCCTCCTCATGTCCTCCCATCTTCAATCTGTTTGTGATTTCTTCTGGGCCACCAGGGTTTTTTGACAAGGTGCTAAATGTGCCAAATGTGTGTGTGAGATTGTGTGTGTATGTGCACCAACTGGGTTAAGGTGTCAACCTGCTAAATAGTGTGTTTGTGTGTGTGTGTGTGTGTGTGTGTGCGCTTGTGTTAGTGCATGAAGATGTCTCACTTCTTGAGAGATGAACACACAAGACACTGATGTTTACTGACACCTGCTCGCTTAGCTTTTTTAGTTAACATCTGTCCAACGTGCACACACAGTATGAGTTAAAACCTGTAAAACTGTTTGGATTAAACTGACTTTAAGGGCTCCATTGATATTTTTAACAAAATAAGATGACTGAATTTAACCCCGCAGACTGGTTGTTTTCTCTACTTTGAAACAAAAAATATACCACATACCACAGGGCCTCAACTTTTACTGAGGCTATTGGGTTTGAAAATTTTGTGTCAGTAGTACTATTTTGTTTTCCAGTGTAGCAAATCAATAAAACTGATAAGTCTTTTTTAAAAAAATCCTGTTTACTTATGTTGATGTAGAAGTACTCTGTGAGGACTCATTTACACGTATAAGCTAAAGTCATTGATCGTTAGTTAGTGAAATGAGTCAGTGTGAAAAAAGAAAGAAAGAAAATTACTTATTGTACTACTCCAGATTTCTTCAGATCTATCCATATGTACGCCCGTTCCCTGATTGAGCTTCAAAAGGGTTGCCAAATTGTACTCTGTGTTGGCATTAACCGCCTCTTGGCTCCACCCATTTTTTTAACTCAGGGTTTTTCTTTTTTCTTCTTTTTTTAATATTTAATACAATACGCTCACAGTTGCGGATCTCACGGTAAAGTCTGTTATCCTCTTTGAAACTGTACAGATTTCAGTCAGTTACTATTTTACTCATTAGTCACAAGAGTAGAAGGTTCATGATTGTTAACAGGAAGATTAAAAAAACATGCAGTAAGGCTTCACATTTCCTTAAAGACATCTCCAACTAAACACAGGAGTACACAGAGTACATCTGTGTTACGTTTTAGCCACTGGAACTGATATCACGTCCGCTATACACACTGCCTATAATCTACCAGGCACGCATTTGAGAGACATCCTGGAAACTGCTCTCCAATCTGCATCTTTTAAAATAGCACCTGGTATACTTTTGACAGGTAAAACTGCACGAAGCAGGTTAAGATACGTAGAAAGTCAGACACGGGAATGGCACACAGATTTTCAAATTAAAAGAGACGCCTTTCAGACTAAATGCTCTGCCTCCCTAACCAGAAAGGTGTGAGTTTAAACCACATGAAGGATGGAGCTGCATCAGAGACATAATGTCAAACACAAACACCAGGGGTCAGGCTCCAAGGAGTTACTCATAGATTATTACTTTCTACATCAACAAATCCACTAGGGTCTATTTGAGTCTGCTTGGGTGATGCTAGTGATGCAATTTTCATCAGGGTCCATGTGAATGTCTTTGTTCCTTCCAATCTGTTGTAACCTCACTATAGACACTTTACATTGCAGTGTGCTACGTGCACATTCACCAGGTGGTGGACCTCAGAGAAGTATGACAGGAATGACTACCTGGCCACTGTATATCAAACTTCAGCTCTGTGTCACAAAAGTAGAATTAACACATTAAAAACTGAGCTTGTTGCGCAACCTGTGTTCAATCTTAACTTGTTGTGTAATGTGAAAACA
>NW_005187646.1:368486-377927 GCF_000239375.1 Pundamilia nyererei | reverse complement strand
CTGCTGGGATGGACTTATTGGAGCCAAAGTGTGCCTCAAACAAGTCTTTGTGGTTACTACTGCTGTGCAGCAGGTTTGTAAACTTGCTGGCTTTGGCAATGGCTCTAGCTATTGCCTTTACCTCTTTCATCCCATCACTGATTACAAGTTGCAGCAAGTGGACGGAGCAAGAAAGATGTTCACCTGTTGACCATGGATCAGAATCTTCTGCATCTTCCCACATTGTTTCATCCTTGAGGTCATCACTGCTGTCACCTTCAGGGTGCTCTACATCTGGCATCCTGACTTTAAAGGCCCGCTTCATATTGGATGCATTATCCGTCAGAATGTAGCTTATTTTATGGCCAATGCCATACTCCTCAACTATGCTGTCAAATGCTGAGGCGATTTGTTCGCCGCAGTGCTTCCCTGTGAAATGCCTACAGTCCTTGTTCTTGCAGGCAACATGAGCGGTAACTCCTAGGAAAGTACGAAGCCTCTGGTCAGACAAGAGGTCTGTTGTCATTGCTACATTTGGATGGACTTCCAGGGCTTTGATTATGTCACCCTTCACTTTAGTGACAAGGTGAGGTATCAGCTTCTCTGTCAAAGTGGTCCTAGATACAGGAGTGTATTTGCTATCCAAGACATTCAGGAAGTGTCTAAAATGTGGATTCTCAATGATAGACAGGGGAAGAGAGCATCCAACTATAAGGTCCTGGAGGATGGACTGGGTGATGGCCTGTTGCCTGGGTGAAATTGGGGAAAATAAGTGGATGCTTGGAGCAAACAATGATAATTGAGGCTGTGGGGGATTGACCACTATCACTGATGTTGCAGATTCTGCTTTGGACTCCAAGTACCTACAAAACAGGGAAATAGGAATCTGTAAAACATCTGTTTCTATTCAACCACAAAAACTACTGTATCTTACAAGCACAGTTATTTTAAACCTATCAATGAGTGTAGACCTTTGCATACAAAATAACCTAATCCAATCCAGTGTGACACATATATAGATCATTGAATTCACCAAAATACCTAAAGTTAGTGAAAACTGTTTAAGTAGCTGATAGCCACTGCTAGCGCTAGCTACCTGTACATAGCATGTAACGTAACGTTAGTTACAATCTTCACAAGTTAAGTCTGCAGGGACGGTTGCAAAAAACCTGTCCCTACATAATTTATACCGCTTGAAGAACACATTGTAAATAACAATATTACATAAACATGACCTGGTCATCTAAGGTTGGAAAGGTAGTTAGAAGAGTTTGAAGATGGATAAATGGCTACTGGCTAGCTTACCTTTGAGGGTGTTTGCGCTCCAGGTGCCTGGTGAAGGTTGAGGTAGTCCCGGCGTTCTCGGTCAAGGAGACTTTGCAAAATCTGCACTTTGCAGAATGCTTCTTTTTTGCATTTACCGAAAACTCTTTGTGTTCTATGAACGCAAACTTTATGATAGACGTAGTCGCTGACATTTCTGTAACTTACTGACCGGGCATACTGCTCAATCTAATGGGTTGCATTTAGTTGTGTTTGAAGGGAGCGAAAGGCAAAATAATAATGTGCCACAATGTGGACGTATTTGAGCATAGCTGAGCCACTTGTGTGTCGCTGTGTGAGAGCTGAGCAGAGAAAGGAAATTAAGTGAGGAGCCAGCTCTCGCTCAATGGGAGTCGACTATTCTGATTCACTACAAAGGACTATCTAAGCACGGCTCTTAGAGCTAAAGCTTTTGCGCATGATACATTATCGAACATTACGTTGTGTGTCATGGATACTGTTGACTTCAAATCTCCCGACCACTATATTAATCTGAGACAGTAAGACCGAGACAGTGAGACCAAGATAAGATCGAGGTCAAACTCCGTCAAGACCAGGACAAGACCAAGACAAAAGTCCGCCGAGACCAAGATGAGACCAAGACCATGTAAAAGTGGTCTCGAGACATCCAACTCTAGTTTCTAAACATCCAATTTAGCAGCAGGAAGAATTTCATGCTTTGATCCAGGAGCTGAAGCTGCATTATGATCGCATTTGTACGTTTTCCAGGATGTCAGTGGGACAGTTTGAACTGCTGTGGACAGAGTTGGGACCACGTCAGAGAAGGCAGAGATATGTTTCAGAGAAACAGTTGAATCAGAGCAGCATTTAGCTGTGTCTGAGGTAAAATAGTATTATTTTACTATTTCCATAACATCGTATATTCAGTACTGTGCACGTTTTGAGCTACAAGCGCACTGCCAAATGTAGTGGTCTGATTGGTCACACAGTCAGTGTGAATTAAGAATAGGTGGGTCAGAAAAATATTTTGAGGACCCAAAATATTTACCCACATTTTACGTGTAAGGTGTGTAAAGGTACGGTGACCCTGAGAGGCCAAACGGACTGCAACTTAAGAGAACAACTTAAGAGAAAAACGGAAACGGAAATAGGAAAAAAGAAAACAGAAATAGGAAAAAGAAATAGGAAAAAACAGATTTCCAAAAGCACAAGGGAAGTGTTTCTGGGGAGACAATAACCTGACGGACCAGATGCAGGAATCAAAACATGCTAGGTAAGTGTGTTTTAATCGCAGGATTCATAGAATACAATACGGATTTTTAGGCTAACACACTTATCTCTCATCTTTTCTCACAAAACCGACAGATCCTCCACTTCTTTTAAGTGTCTCCCAGCATTGGAAATCATTTTTTTCCTCTTTTTGTTTCCGTTTTTTTCAATTTCTGTTTTCTTTTTTCCTATTTCCATTTCCATTTTTCCTATTTCCATTGTGTTTTGTGTGCTTTTGCAGCGTTTTTGTTATTGCTGGTGTTTTCCTTAGTTGCAGTCCATTTGGCCTCTCAGGGCCACTGTATAAAGGCCTATAGATGTGGTGTCACTGTGAATCCTGTTAACAGATTCTTCCATCATATGTGTTTATAGCAAATTTGGAGAAGAAACTTAACAGACAATTAGTCTGTGTGTGTGTTCGAGTGTGTGTGTGTGTGTATGTGTGTGAAAGAGAAAGAGAGAGACTGAGTCTATGTGGCGGCAACAGACGGTGCTGTGGCCTTTTGCTGGCACGTGAGCGTACTCAGGTGCTAGGATGTGTGTGTGTGTGTGTGTGTTAAGAGTTACTCTATTCTCAGGTGCATTTAGAAGAGGAGTCCTGGGTGTTGTCTTTTGGCAAGCGCTTGTGTTTGTGTTTGTGTGTGTGCACTCCTGGATCATCTTCCAGGGACACGATTGTCTGTAATTACTGTTCTAGAAAGGCTCTTGCCAGCCACAGTAGAATCAGACAAGCATCTTTTAACACACACTCTCTCTCTCTCTCTCTCTCTCTCTCTCTCTCACACACACACACACACACACGCACACTCTCTCTCCCACACTCACAATATCTTCAAAGTATAAATTTTACTCTTGTATTATAGACCCCCCTAAACCCATCTAACATAACATATCACTCTGTGTGCTCTCTGTGCAGATCAGCTCAGTTTACTTCAGTTAATGTGGTACCAATTCACAGTGATATACAGCAGCGGTCCCCAACCTTTTTTGCGCCATGGACCGGTTTAACGTCAGACAATATTTTCATGGACCAGCCTTTAAGGTGTCGCAGATAAATACATCAAAATAAAATGATACGACCAAGACAAAAACTGTTGTATTTTATAAATACAATAATAAACGCGAATTCACTGTGTAATTGTGTAACTTTATTAGCAGCGTCCTCCTGAAATGCGGCAACAACATTGAGAGTAACATCCTCCTGTCTGCCCTTTAATGATCTCTGGTCGCTATGGTAATGCGCAAATATCTCTTTCAAAATAAGAAGCACAACTACAACACAGGAAAAGACCCAGGGAAACCGAGTTAACGATAAAAACCCCGAAAACCATAAATTTCACGACTCATGGACCGGTACCGGCCCTTGACATTAGAAGTTGAAGAACTGACAATATTATAAAGCGGTGGCTTTCGCTCTGGAGGTAGAGCAGGTCATCTACTAATCAGAAGGTTGGTGGTTTGATCCCTGGCTGCACCACTCTGCATATCAGATATCACTGAGCAAGATACTGACCCCAAGGTGCTCTCTGGTATATCTATCAGTGTGAATGTCAGATAGAAAAACGTGCTTGTGGGTGTGAATAAGGCATGTTTGAGTGCTCTCGTAGAATAAGAATGACTCCATTTAGAAACCCCTGACAATCAGACGATCCCCCTGTGATCAAACTCTTGGCGATGGTCAACCCAACCCAACTTTGCGGATATATGTTGCCACCCTTAAATTGAAAATGAGCTAATATTTTTCTTACACTGGTTTGATCATTGGATGTTTTCTGTCTTCTGTTGTGAATAAAATGTGACTACAATATGTCAGAAGGATTTTAAATTCAACTCTGCTACTAAGGTTCCTCTTTGCTATTAAAGGTTCAGGATGTTGTGATGCTTGTTCAACAAAAAAACGGTCCAGCAGTTTCTAGCCTGGGAGCTGACAGCGACTATCTTTTGATGAATGAAAACATAACAAAGAATATTAAATACATTTCAGAGTCTCAGTTGTTCTAGTTGTTGTTTTTAACCTCTCATTTCCATAAAACCAGCACTGAACATCTCCCACTTCTTGACAGAGTCTTGTAATAAAATTGAGATCTTCTATTTCAATTAGTATTCAATCTGCCTTTATATCCCCGTGAACTTCATAAATGCCAAATATTCAACAAATAACAATTGGGTTTAATTAAGATGATTAAAAACTCCCATCTAATCCGTCAACACACCGTGTTTATAGCTTACACTTCGCAAGTGTGTGTGTGTGTGTGCTTCTCCTCTTCATGCTTCACAAATCAAGAAGATAACTGTATAATGACTGCATAACGAGCATGTCCTTAAGATACACAGACACACACCCACACACATATACATATTCACAAACAAACATGTCCTTAAGACAGACAGAGCTTATCAATAGACGTTAATTAAATTCCTGTGTGTGTTAATGAAAGACTGTGTGCTCAAGTGTGTGTGTGTGTGTGTGTACTCTGTTTGTTTTCTTTAATGAACAGATTTCACCTTGCAATACTAGGGGTTGTTGTAAGTGTTTGTGTGTTCAAGTACTTGTGCAGCGTGTGTGTCTGTACAGTATCGGTTGTTTCTCAGTGAAAGATACAGGTATGAATATTTGACAAGAGGAAGAAAAATCAGATTTAAGGTGATTGGTGGAGATGATGTCTGTTTTTGGTGATAAGGACCACTTCTCAGATGATAAATCATAGGTATGAACCTTCATATGCTGAGTCTGAAGGTGCCTCATGGTCACCCACGTGTACGAGTTCTCCTTACCTCCAGCTTTGGTGTAATTTGTATGTAGCCTGTCTATAACCAATAAAACACATTTATGCAGATCAGCGATGTCCATCTATAAGTCTATTCAAGATGCCGGGGTAAGATGGTGGCTTCCACAAACTGGGGTCAGCGCCTATTTTCATTGGATCAATTTTAAGTTTGTAAGAAGTCAGTTTGTTGGAAGACCTAGTTAGACACTAATCTGTATATATTTATGAGTATAATATTCGTTTTTTTTCCATTAAAAAAACCCCCAAACTGCACATTTAAAATGGAAATGAGTTGGCTTCAGTACTGTGAGCTCAGAAGTCACTACCTAGCATAGTGACAACTCATAAACTCTGCATAGTTCACATAAGTGAAGATAACTTTTGCATTGCTTCTTGTTGTTACTGCCTTCTGTAGAGATCACAGACCTGGACTGATGAAAATTAGCTTGAGAATGGCTCAAAAGTGGCCATGACCCTTGTTATGGCTTTTTTAATTGACACAGATCCCAAGCCTTTTACTGTGGTTGTAAATGCTATTATTACTGGTTTTGGTGATCCTTTTAGTTTTCTATCAATACAGAGTTTAGGTTTTAGCATCTTGGATTTAGCAAAATTTCTCAATTACAATGATGTCTTTCTATGATTATATATTCAGAGCTACGTAAGATTTTGCTTTTGTATTTCCCTCAACCTGACCTTCTGCATGAAAATATATAAATATGATTATCATGGCTTTCTATACTTTGAATACTCAGTCAAAATTGAAATCTCAAGGTAAGTGTAATGTCAAGTCTCTGAAAAGAACTACTGATGAAATAATCTTGCTGTGAATACAGACCATAACCCCTCATGTACATTCCTCACACAGTAATTCATCATTCGTGGAAAATATATGATTTTCAAAGTGACTATTGGTATCCATTTTCATAAAATACCACTGCCAATAGCTATCAGGCTGCAAAAGCCACTGATAACCCATGTAATTTCTCCCTATATTTCTTATTGACCATTGCATGGATTTTAATTACCATCTCCCAGTGAATTAAAACCGAGTTGCTTTCTTTTGAGTGTAGTTTGGTCACCTATCAGGAATATTTAAAGAGTGAAAACGAAGCCAAGAGACATGGAGAGGATACAAATGTGGCGATGCTTTTTCAAAATCCCCTCCTCCTTTCCTCTCCCGCCTCATCCTGCTCTTCCCATCACATCTCTTCTTTCACAGCTCAACGCCATCTGTTCATCTTTAGCTCTTCTTCTGAGCTCATTCTCTGACACTCTGACCTGGCCTTGTGCCCTTGGCTTGATTTTTTTTTTTTTAAGTTTCTTTTTTTCTACGCACTCATGCTTATTGGCCTCAAGGAGCTTTGACATAATTGAGGCAAAATGGCCTTTGAATTAAGTATTATTGGAGTATTATTTACAATTAAATTAGCCCTCAGATTTTTCTTCTGAGTCTTTGCCTTCGACTTGCATTTTTCTAACCGTAGCCTTCCCTTCCTCCCTTTTCAGCTCCCTCACTGTTCCTCCACAGTAAAGCTCTCCCTCCTTCACCCCCGCCCTCTATTATCTTCAGCCTTACCCTCCATTACGTCCCCCCCTCACCCTGCTGTATCTCAGGGGCATATGTCAAGAGGAAGCAAGCATCTGCTCCTTGAGAGGGATTTTGTGTCCGGCACTGTGCTGTTCTGTGCCAGAGGTCCGTCAGTCTCACGGCGGCAGTATGGTCATGTACTGCCTGGCGAGAAAGTGGGACATGAACCCAGAGGGAGGCTCGGCTTGATTTCATTTTGGGTGTCTGTATCTAAGTGGGATTCTCTGAGTGTATATCTGTGTAGCACTGTGACATACGAGAGGTGGTAGGAAGAGGAATCAGTGTGAAAGACAAGATGGAAAAAGGACAAAGGTACAAAAGAAAATGCTAGTGTGAGTGTTTGTTGGAAGAAGAAATAAATGGTAAGGTTGGAATATGAGGTCAAACCAGACACTGTGTTGAAGAGTGAAGTGTGAAGCACATGGAAAGACTTGACACATTCAGGAAAAACAGGCAAAGTTTTCTCTGTTTGGGTAAGTTTGATTAAAATAAAGGAGTTATGTTTTCATTTACTTCATTATTACAGCTACACATCATTAGCATTAGCAGTAATATCCTTGCATGATGACCCCATAAATAAGCAAAATACTTAATTTCATCATGTGAATTACTTGGGTTTCTGCTTTATGTCAAAACATTCCTTCACATTTTTAAAAGATTAAGCTATACTTGCTACTAAAGACCGTATCAGTCATGGCACCAGTATGAGCTTGAAGGGATTTCCTCAGCTCAATCTCAAGTGCTGTGCAAAAGTCTTAAGTCACCATTCATTTCTTTATATTTTTTTCTAAAATGGTGTTGAACAAGTTTTGCTTTGGACATTGGCTGCTTTTTCGCTCATTTTCAATCCAGTCCTTGTACCCGAACATTTTCACAGGAATGTTTTTTGTTTATTAGGCCACTCATAAAAACAGCACCTCGATCAAGGTATGGACCAGTGTAGTTGATGTCATGGTCCCTGTGTCTGCCCAGCCGGCCCCGCAAAGCTACATGTGTTTTCCTCTCTGCCTGGGCGGAGCTCACTGGCCCACACACCTGTTCGCGATTAGCTGTCATTACCTGTCCACTATTTGAGGCTGGGAAGCAGATCCTCTCATCGCTGGATGATTGTGCGAAACACGTTAGTGATTCTCTCAGCTCCCGTGAATCTGTGCTTAAGTGTTTTGTGACTTGTGAGTAATTTCCCTCTCCTGTGTGATAGTTTTCCTTCCCGGACCTGTGACCTTCCTGCTGTGTGAACGTGTGTGAGTTTGGGCGTGAAGACGAGAACGAGTGTGAGAGAGCTTCCCCTTGGACCTTTTGATCCCTGGATTTCCCCCCTCACTGTATACATTCTGCACTGGTGTTGTAAATAAACTGTGTTTGGAAACGTCAACCTGCTCTGCGCTTGAGTCCCTGCTATCGACCGTGACAGATGATCCATCTGCTGTTCCCCAGAAACCAGAGCAGAAATGGTCCCAGTGAAAGGGTGGCTGTCAAGAAGCCATTTTTAAATAAGGGAAACAGGGAGAAAAGGCTGAGGTATGAACATTATACAAGAACTGGACTGAGTAATTGGCAACATTTGGAGAGATGAATCCAAATTTAAAATTTCTGGTTCAAATCATCATCACTATGGATGGAGGAGGTCAGGAGAGAGATACAGCAGAGAGTGTCTACATCCATCTGTAAAACACAGTGGAGGCTCTGTCATGGTTTGAACTACATTGAAGCCAGTGGTGTTAGAGATCTTGATAAAATTGATGCAGAAACGTACGATGAGATTTTGATCCACCATGCAATATTATCTGATTGGCAAGAGTTTCATTCAGTTATTTTTGACTTTCCCTTCTGTATTTCCTTGTATGTTTGCAGGTTTCAATCAATCAATTTCCAGTTTTCCTGGCAAAATATCAAAGGGGTGGCTCGAGATTTTTGTGCTGTAACTTGATCTCAGAAGGATCTCTTCCGGCTTTTAGATGTTTTTAGACCTTTGTCCACTCTAACACACACACTGTATACACACAAAGCAAACAGGTAAGCCAACTTTAAGCCAACATTCTTCAGATCAGATGCCCTTCTTAAAGGTTTGAAGGCTTTGAAAGCATGTAAGTCTCACTATATTAGGGATATTCACACTCAATGACAAATCCATACAAATCCAAGAGTAGTAAAACTCGCACTTACACTGACCTGTGGGTCATTTCACCATTGTGAAAACTTTAACTAGGCAGTGTTCAATATGAGCATTCACCATTGTGTAGGATATTTATTTGAGAGGAAATAAGGACGATCCCCTCTAACCTCTGCTTTATGAGTCTCCTTATGTTAGCTCTGATTAAGACAAACTTAGCTTTGAGAGATTGACCTCGTCACACTAATTGAAGCATAGTATTTTCATATTTAAACTTTGCTGTATTAGCACGTTTCCCTTATACTGGTCATGCTTTTGAGTGGGAGGAAGGTCTCACTATTTGTACAGTGGGGCAAAAAAGTATTTAGTCAGCCACCGATTGTGCAAGTTCCCCCACCTAAAATGATGACAGAGGTCAGTAATTTGCACCAGAGGTA
>NW_005187646.1:358020-366919 GCF_000239375.1 Pundamilia nyererei | reverse complement strand
CTCTTTATGACACATCCTTCAGTATGACTGTCATTGTATTATATTCTGTAACTGCGATGTACTTTCATCATGTCAAGATAGGAAGAGTCAGCATCTACACAGTTGTAGTCGCTTTGGCTTCAGCCCCATTACCCTAAGCACATATAATGATAAAGAAAATGGAAGTGAATGTGAATAAGGTGCCGAACCCACGCGCCGCAATCAATGAAATCTTTTAAATTTAAAAATAACTTTAATAATAGTGTCTTCCTATTTAACGTAAACACTGATAATTTTATAGGTTTCACAAAAATAAAAATAAACAAGAACAATGAAGCCACAGGCTAGTTCAAATAAATAACACTACTCCACACCTACACTAATACACACAGACATGCCGTGCACTTTTAAGACCTCTTCGCTCTTCAATTTAGTGTAAGAATAAACAACAGCGGGGGGAAAGAAAACAGTAAATGTGTCATTAATAAAAAAGAAAGACAAGCTAATTGTGTCGCATGCTCTGGAAAAATCAAAAATCCATTAGAGGGAGGGAAAAGGACGCTGAACACGGCTTTTTGAAAAACAGATGATGTCTCACAAAAGAAGGAGACCAAGAGCGCTTTTACCTTTAATTTGGTCCTATATCCTCGATTTAAGACGTTCTTCTTGTGTAACTCTGCCTGCGTGTGTTTTTGAATGTGTGTGTGTGTGTATGTTATTATCGTACTCTGCTTAATGCATGCCAATGAGTCAGGCAAGAGACAACTTTATCTAATCTCCATTAATGGCCATACAGTTCAGGAAGGTCAACCAAACACACATACACACACAAACACGTCCTCATGGGAGAGAGCATAAGGAGAAAATAATTGAGAGAAATTAGAAGAAATGATGGAAGGTACTGGTCGAAGTAAAGAGGAGTGAGAGAGGGAGAATGGACTCTGGGGTGAAACAATTAGCTGTGTCATTTAGTATTTGCTCTGCTTTTCCAGCTCAGAAAGGTCAGTGTGCACCTTAAAAAGTGAAGTCATTTATGTACGTGGCCTAGTGAGGAGCAACTTATGTTGACCATTTTTCCCCCTCAGAAAACAGAAGGACGGTAAAAGACAAGCGAGTTCGCTCCACGGTTGGATTTTAAATATTTAAAAATAGAAATACGTTTTGTAAATTTTATGATTTCATTTATTTTTTCTATGTAACTGTGGATTAGTGTTTAATAGTTGTACTAATCATTTGTAATTTGGAGAATGTAATTTTTGATGATCACTGTTAACCAGTCTGATGTGATGTAACCCGAGCACGGAAGTGCAAGAGTGCCAACAGGGCTGCAAATAGATTAGTGATTCTGAAATAGGAGCTGCCATCGCTAAACAGCAAGGAAGTAAAAATGTAAGACTAATAAATCTTAAAAATCATCATAATAAATCTCTCTTAGTGGGGAGACAGTTTTGGATATTTAACAACTTATAAAAATCTAGAAATGAGATTTGTTATTAAGTAAAACGGCTGAACAGACACAAAAGTAAAAGAAAAATTCTATTTGTGTCACTGGTCTTTTTGTGTAATGAATTTAAGTGTTTTTCAAGGTGCAAATTAATGACACTAACTTTTGGTTTTTTTACGCGGCACCGTCTATTCGTTGACTGTGGTAGAACTAAAGCCTAAATTCTAACAAAATTCAAATTGTGGACACACTCAGAGTACACACATTTTTCCCCAGTTGTAGTTAACATGCTGTACATGTTGAATACACACAGACTTTGTGACATGAGATAATTGATTGTCAAAAGAAGTAAGATGGAAAACAATCTCACAAATTGATTGTCTTCCTTGTTTTGCTCCACTGCTGCTCTGTTTCCTTTGCCATTTGCTGGAGTCCATTGGTGTCGCTTCATAGAGAAACACTCTTCTTTGCACCGACTGATGAAGCTGCAGCTGCTCCTTTGCTTCAATGTCCGCCTGGTTTAGTTGCTCCAGTTGAACCTTGGATGGCCGTGCTTTCTCCAGCTCCACCCAGAAGTCCACATTCACCTTTGAGTTTTCGTTCAGATGACATATTATATAACTCTCTGCACCCTGGTCATTGTGAGTCTGCAGGGTGGTGCTTTTATCCACAACGTCATGGCCTTCCTCGTTAAAGTCATTTGTTTAATCAACTAAGCCCTTTTTCAAAGTCATGACCTCTTCTTCAGCGTCCTCAGGTCGGTCTGCACTGGACTGCAGTTTGGCCTTGCACTTCTTCACAAGTCTTGTTGGGTGCTTCAGTTTCTGCTTTTCCATTTCCAGTGTTAAGGTAAGACTTGTTTCTTTGTTTTGAGAGTTGTTCAGGTCATAGTGCGCTTATTTTAGCTCAGTTTCCAGCGCTTTGATCTTCCTCTTGCAGCAATATGTCTACAATGAATCGTGTTGTTTGAACTGAGAGGAAACCAGCTGATCTTCAAGTTGATCTTTTTCTTTCATCAGCTCGCTCAGAGTGTCCTGATGGATAAAAGAGTCAACCTGGCAACTGAGTTCCTTTAGTGTTGCTGTGGCTTAAAGTTCTGTCTCCATCTTTATTTTCTTCTTTGCACTTTGTGCTTGTTTAGGAATGTGCTTGATGTGGCAGCAAAACTACTGACTGATCACAGAGAACAGTGTTTTTGCATATGTCACCAAGCAACACGGACAAGAACTTAAAAAAAATGAGACGATGATCACCTGAATAACTTCAAAACTGAACTTACTTCAATAACAGCTTTTTTTTTAAATATAAAAATTTAGAACAATAAACTGTAGCTCTTTAATGTAATCAAAGTACCGTGTATAATTTATATTGAAAATCAATCATCTAAGACATTGGTACATTGGTGCTGAATCACATGCTTGAGTCCTTTCCTTGTCTCCTCTCATCACAGTCCCCCCACCAGAGATGCAAGTAGGAAAGGCGAGGAAAGTTTAATTGTATATTCACATAACTTATGCAACTCCCCAATGAAAAGGAACAATTTTGTGCATCATTGTACAGCCTGCATAAACGTAACCCGAAACAGCTAATGTATCATATTTGACACATGAATTTTTTTCATGTTTTGTCAGACTAATACATCATCTTTGTGACTTTTTTCCCAATGAAAATCCTAAACAAATTGCACAATACATTTTAAGCAATTCATTGCAAAAAAAAAGCCAGATATAGCAAATATGATATAAATAAAACTTCAAATATGCATATGAATATTTAATTATTAATTATTATTATTAGCCTTTGATTTGTCAGAAGGTTTAATAACCACATATGAAAATTATTTCATGGTTTAGGATTTAAAGACTTCCGCAGAGAAAACAGAGGAACTTCCTGCCTCCTGTACTTAGTACAGAGATGTCAAAACTCATTCAGTGGATACATACAGCCCACTTTGCCTTTCGCTGGTGTAAAGAAGTTTAGCTGCACATTTACACCCTGTGATATCTTAAAATATGAAAAAGAACTTTACGTTATTTAAAATAAATTTATTTATTTAATTTTTAAAAAGTGACTCTTTGCACACAAACTCTAAGAAATAAATGTGTAAAATTACAGAAAAGCCTCTGGTAGCTCATTGCCTGTAATTATAAAGAAAAACCTTTTTGTTAAATCACAAAAAGTGTCCTGTTTTATTAGTTTATTTATTTTACCATGGATACATTGTAAAAAAAAATGTTTTTTTTCCTGTAATTTAATTATTTATTTATTACTGTGGTGTAGCATGAATGGCTGTGACGGAGGGGCTTTATCAATAGGACAAACTGTAAAATGCTTTTTTTGTCTTTAAACCCAGAAACTAAAGAATAATGACTTATGTCTTCTTCCAGAGCTGACAGTTTGGTAAATCATGTTAGAAAAAGCTTCATGAAGTGCCTTTAAATAAAGTGTGAGCAAACAACAGGACTGGAGCTAAGGCAGCAAAATGCACGAATCATTAATCTGATCATTTACACATGTGGTTTTACTGGGATATCTGTGTAAATGGACTTTTAATGACGATTCGTTTGTGCCCACAGATTCCCGCTAAGAGAATTTATTAATAAGTGCAAACACTTCTTTGAGCCTTTCAAATGTGTGCTGGCTTTGTGTTTCTAAAGTTACATTAAAGCGTCGAAAACATAAAGTTATCTCATCTATTAAAACCAGTCAAAACTTCCTGGAGGAAATAACCACATGTTAAGTTCGTTACTGGTGAAGTGGTGGAATTCGTTGTCTTGTACACGGCATTAAGTTTAAGGGAGTTTGCAGTGGTGTGTAACTGTGAAAGTGTGGGGAATGAAGTGAAGGAGGGTGCGATTTGAATCTTTGTCTTTCTGATGTGAGCACATGTGCATGAGCATGCAGGCACTCTTGACATTGCTTTGATGCGCTCACACGTATCTTTCCTCTCATTGTAAGACAGGTTGTTTCCTCTCTCTCTCTCTCTCTTAATGTTGAACCTTCACCGACATCAGTTCTGATTTCTTCTTTTATACTTTGTTTTTTGATCTCTGCATAAAGTCTGGTTAGAGGGCTCTCAGGGGTGGGTCATCACTTTGCACGCGTGTGTGATGTTGGCATCACCTGTTGTCTCTTTGAGGCCATCTGGAATTGGTACATGTGGGAAAACCTAGTGTCACATGCCCACACATTTTTAATAGGTAATGTCACAGACGATTTTCAGCTCAGCTCCATCCCTAAGTGGCAGCTGAGAGTGTTAGACAACAAGTGTTTAAATTGTAATGTAATTCCTTTGTGCTGTCATGCATCTTTCTAGGCCATGTGCACGTACAGGCAGGGCTTTTTCTACAGGTCAAGAACAGGATTTGTGTTCAGTCTCGATTCAGTTTCTCATTTGTTGGGCTGACTCTCCATTGATGCTGTGTGTTCACTTGTACATCCTTGTGCTGTGGATATGAAGCCAATTTGTGGGTGAAATTTGGTTTACATTTGTAATACTGACCAAATCAATACGATGAAGATATATTTTATAGAAAAGATTAGCAAATGAATGCAGGAAGCAGAACTTTAAATGTAGCATGAAATGGTACAGATACAAGTGTCTTTGCAAAACGTTCTCTATTATTTAAGAAATGTCTTCTTCAACTCATAGAAGAAAAAGACATAGTTAAAGGTAATTTTCACGTAAAACTTATTTAAGGAATTTGACAAATTAGATAGTCCACCAGATGTTTTTCTTAACATATATATATATTTGTGTGGCCTGTTTCAGCTTTATTTGATAGACACAGTGAAGAGAGAACAGGAAAGCAGGGACAGACAGAGACAGGGGAAGACATGCGGCAAAGGGCTGTGAGTCGGATTCAAACCCGGAGGCAACCACCATCCCTATGGCGTGTGGTTGCCTCAACGCAGTAAGCTAAACCTGCACCCTGAAGCAGATGACTTTTAACCCTGATTTTGTAGGTTATCATAATGTTTTTCAAGCCAGGTTTCAGTGTTTATTGCAGAAAGTGTTCAGAAACTAGTTTTGGAGTTTGGTAGTTTTTTTGTTATAAATTATTTTTGTAATAAATTTGTTATATAATTACAGATTTTTTTTTGATATTAACATGGAAGGGTGGTGGCAGATGTAGATTCTTTTTTTTCTGTAGGTGATACTGAGTGGGAACAAAAAGCTGCTAACTCCAGCAAAAATTGAGTTGGTGGTAGCCGTGAGGTGGCCAATTAATAAAAAACAAATATCTACCCAAGAAATAAATATAAGATTGACCAGATATTTGGGTGCAGCTCTATTGCCAAGACAGTGTTAGAGAAAGATGCTGATATTTTCTGTCGGTGTGTAAATCACAACAACAGTTGCCACAAGGCACTTTATTTTGTGCATTCAGAGGTAAATGGACCGGTTTTTATATAGTGCTTTTCTACTCTACAACATGTCTCCTTCAGCCATTCATGTAAGCACTTTTATCTACATCTAAGCTTTTTCTGTTTAACTCTCACAATCCGATAAACACATTGAGAGCAACTCTGAGTTCAGTGTCTTGCCCAAGGACACTTTGGCATACAGACTGTACAAGCCAGGGATTGAACCAAATGACCTTAAAATCACCATTAATAAACATTATTAATCAACAAACTAACATTTTACCTTGATTACAATTGATGAGTAATTATTTATGCATGCATATTTTTCTGGTCCATATATGGAGGCTGAATGGTCTTTGTACAAGCACACACACACTTAGCAATGCAATGCTATCGCCACAAACAACAGTGTAGAAAAATCCAGACAGCTACCATGTATCTCTATAACCAATCAGAAAGCTCCTTTCATTCCTTTTTCTAGGACTGGGAGCGTCTCGGAATTGCGAAGTGGGTTAGCTAATCCAGTAGTTAATACCAAAACTTCTTATATGCTAATATAGTAGTTCATCTCTGAGCTAACAGGAAAGGGAAACACAGTGAGGAAATGGATTTGAAAATGAGGACTGGAATCATCATTTTAAATGTCAGAAATAAATCTTTGATTTTTGAACCCATTTACTTGTTTCTCTTTTTTTAAGGAATTTGAACTGTTTTTTGAAATAAGTTTTTTATTGAGAGTTAAATTCTTTTTTGTGAAATCCATTTTTGATTTCGATGTTTATTAACGGATTAATTATCCATTTTGAAATATTGATTTATAAATTGTGTTTTTATTTTTAATGAAATTATTAAATAACAAATGACTTTAGTAATGTTTAAATAAATAAAAGATGAATTTGTAAATGAATTTACTAAAGCATATTTTATTCATTATTGAAGCATAAAATTCTTTATTTTGATGTACGTGGTCCTCCATATTTGTCTTGTAGTTTTCTTTTTGTTTGAGGTCCTCATGACTAAAGCCAAAAAATGTCTCCAAACAATGGACACAGCCTTTTTTTTTCAGCAGCACGAGCTTCTACTTATGCTATTTATGCTACTTATGCTCTGTCTAGTAATTTTATTCAGAGCAACACCATATAAAGATATCCTTTGACCTCTCTCTGCTAAGGCAAATATTTGATCACATTCCTAAAATCTGCAGATCAGGAGTCAGACCTTACCAAATACCTCTGTCCTATGTGTTCACCTGATGCCTGTTTAAAATTAAATATAAATATGTGTATCTCTCAATGAATGGTAGATGGAGACAGAGAAGAGTGGAGCTGATGAAAGGTGAACATGATGAAGGGAGTGAGAGATGACATGGCTAGAGGTTTATTTAGGTGTGTGCCTGGCTGCCAACTGGGGTGAATAATAGATGTGAGGGAAAAGAGGATAAAAAAAAAGAGGAGGGAGGGTGGGATGGATAGATGGCAGGGATAAAATGTTCCCCTCCTACTGTCTTTCACCACCCAGCTCTCTATTTAAGAATGAACATAGAACTGACAATGAGGTAGGAGGTTTCCTTGTAGTTTTTTTCCTTGCAAAATTTTTAAAGTAAACTTTAAGAAATTTTTAACATTCATGTGATTTCTATTGGATGAGTCTTAAACGCAATGAAATGCAGGCATCGAGTCATACAGCCATATATTTATGAGCGGGCGTGCACGCAAACGGTGCGCAGAGACACAAAAACACACACTTACACGAAACCTTCTGACTGTGATCAAGAGAACAATGTTCCGCTCTGCACAGTGCACGGTCTCCCTCTTTCACTTTTTCTCTCGCTGTCTTTTATCTTTGCTTTCATCCCTCGTTCAGTCCCATTGGGCCCAGGACCCGAGCAGCTGAGCTCTCCCTCTACCGACTCCAGTTGGACACACACATAGTAATTTGCATTCATACCTCTACACACACACTCAACACTTCATGCATTGCCTCCGATTAATTTTCTTGTCTCATTTGTTTGAATCAAGACCCTTAAGAGTGCATACAAATGCTGACCTTGAGACGCAGAAGATTAGACACTTGAACTCAGACTGAAGAGAGATGTATCCTCCGAGTGAGGAAACCTTGTGGAGAAGCGACAGCATACTTTTCTAAGAGATGGGAGGTAGGCACTTGAGGGAAAATTAAATCTTTCCAAGGATGCCATCGGGGCATTGAGAAAAGATTGGCGTTTTGTGGCTAAATGCACGTACGGTGAACTGCTTCGGCTCACTCAGCCTCAATTTTATATGTTTTTGTTTATGGGAGATTCATTTATGTACTTTAAATGCTGTTCTGAAGGTGGAGAATGATTATTTGGAAGCCTCTGCGCAAGTTGGTAGTCTGCAGCTGAAGGTGAGAAAGTTTGATTTAGTTTTTTAGTTTTTTTCCAGTGGCTAAACAGATAAAAAGGTTTTTTACTCAAACTTGAGAAATACAAATTAATTAAAGAAGATCTTAACAGTGGCTCCAAGCTCACAGTGCACTCTTCTCCCCATGAATTTCTGTATTACCAGCAGTCCAGCTGTGACTGTCTGGGTTTCAATCCCTTGTCTTTTGTTCCTTTTGAAATATTTGTCATAATGTGAATTCTTTCTCTTGCAATCACTTATTTTTATCTTAAATTTATAGGTTAATTAAATTTGTAAAGGTACCACAAAGTTTCAACCCAAATTTTAAGTAAATAATTAGCATTTCTCCTAAGTATCTGAATTACTTTAAACAATTTTGTTTGTTCTGGGAATATTTGTTCGATGACACACCTCACAATAACATGAACTTTTTTGGTTATTTTAAAGTCATATTATTTTCTTGAAAACCCTCACTTTGTCAGGGTTCCTGGGTCGATGACCCAGTGTTTTCAGTTTTGTTCATGTTTAGTTTATTTTGCCACTTCCATGTGCTCCCTTCCTGCTTTTTCTGTGTCAGCTCGTCTTGTGTCATTAGCCAGATTATGTTCAGCTGTGTACTCACCGGTCTCTCATTATCATCCTCATCAGTCTGTGTATTTAAGCCCTCTGTTTCTACTCGTTCACTGTCGTGTCATTGATGTACATGTGATGTTCCTGTCGTCTCCCC
>NW_005187646.1:352525-356982 GCF_000239375.1 Pundamilia nyererei | reverse complement strand
ATGGATGGATGGATGGGTAATGTGATGAACAACAAAGGCAAAAGACCCCAAAACAGGACATCAGGAACAAAACACTAAACACCAAAAACCTAAAGCTAAAGCTTTAATAAAAGCTTTAAAAAAAATACACCTGAGATATGTTAGAGAGGTGAATAAAACTGGCAAGTGTCCAAAATCAGGGTAAAAGGAGACCATTACAAGGGGCACTGACTCGAAATACACTTTGTGACAATGGTACCAGGGCGCCTACAACATTACACCTACATGAGTTGCTTGGCCATGAACTCTATGCCACGAAGCTCCTGGGGCACAGTTTTTATGCTGATGTTAATGGAAGAGGAGGTTACTGGAACTCTACTTTAGAAATGTATTCACAACATGTGATTTTACTACATATTCACTAAAGACATGACTCAGCACTCAGCAACCCAGCTCTGTAACTTTACATGGTCTGCCACTTTGGTGCTGAGCTGCTATAGTTGTTAAACGCTTCCACTTGGCAATAATATCACTTACCACTGTAATGGAATATCTAGGAGGGAAGAAATCCAATCCTATTACAGTACCTCAAATTCAGTGAGCTCTTTTGAACCCATCCTTTCACAAATGTTTGTAAAGGCAGACTGCATGGCTGGGTGATTGATTGTATATACCTGTGGCCATGGGACTGAAAACAGTTGAATTGAGAAATTAAAAGGTATGGCCCAGTACTTTTGTCTGTCTAGTGTCTGAGATCTGAACTAGAAACAAATCAATTGACCGGAAAGCTTCGCTACACAGGGTAAGAAGACAGTCTGCCAAAAGGAAGGTAGTGGGAAAACTGGCTGGATAATCAGGGACAGGTGGTGTGGGGAACTAAACAAAGACCAGAAGAAAAAGAAATTAAATGAAATAAATTATAGCCATAAATTTTTATCAGTGTTCATAGATAACAAAAAAGGTGTGATTTTTTTAAAATTATAAATAGGTCAGTCTGGAAATCCAATCATCCCCCATCATAAAAAAAATCTGATTCTGTGACTACAAATACTCGTGTGGACACAAGATGTCTTCTTCGCCGGTAAAAGTTTATTCAAAGTTGTGTGCGCAATGCCAGTTTACATGTAAGTGACCTGAAGTGGGACTACTTTCCATTCCTAACCCTCTCTTCCCCCTAATTTAGTCTTCCTCCCCTAACCTCCAGACGGTCGTAGCATATGTCGCCCCTCCCCGAGCCTCGTTCTGCTGGAGCTTTCTTCCTGTTAAAATGAGGTTTTGCCTTCCCACTGTCCTCAAGGCACTTGCTTCTAAAGGATCATCTCATTATTGGGGTTTTCTCTGTATTATTGTTGGGTTTTTATCTTACAGTTTAAAGCACCTTGGGGCAACTGTTGTTGTGATTTGGTGCTATATAAATACAATTTCATTGAAAAGTTTAATTGGATTGATGACACTCAATAAGCACAGAAATCCTAGTACATGCCCTGAATCCACCTCTCATCTGGATTACTGTAATGCCATTGTCTCTGGTCTCCTTAACTCCTCAGTTGGCTCCAAATCGTCCACAACTCACCTGCACCAAGTCTACTGACCATATTACCCCAATTCTCATCCAGCTTCACCGGCTCCCTATTCTTCAACATATTCAGTCTGAGATTTTGCTTCTCCTCTTTAAGATTCTCCTTGATTTGGTCTTTGAGACTTTGTTCTAGAGATGGCACGATACCACTTTTTTATGTCCGATACTGATACCGATATCATAACTTTGGATATCTGCCAATACCGATATGAATCCGATATAGTGTGCTTTTTAATCAATACAACTGTTTTTTAATATCTTGCTGCTTTTTGTATAAGTTAATACTCAAGTTAAAAAAAACTAAACAAAACAAAACACTAAAGCTATTCTGTTATACTTGTATGCAAAAAATGCACTGCACCCAAAATATTTCATAGTTCAGCAATACTGATCAATCTAATAAACTTAAACCTACTCCACCCTCCCTATTCTGGTATTTTAAAGAGTACTTAGCAGAAATATTAAGCAACCTGACTAATAGGATCCGCCCCTGCACAGTTACCAGCTGTCAGCTACGTAGAAAAGGATCCTGGTGTAGAACATAAATAAATTCTAACAACAGTTTATCAAGCTTAAATGTGCTGATGTTGTTCAGCCGCTGGTTTCCTCTTTCTCGCGCAAAGTGGGTCAAAAACAAGCAAGAGAGACGGACTTGCGACAGAAAAGCCGATCAGCTGATCATTGATCAGTTTCACATTGAAGTATCAGCAAGAAGAGGGAGGGAGAGAGAAGAGGCAGTCGCTCCATATATCGGTTGTTAAGCTTAACGCGGGAACGCTTTACAAACATTCAGAGATGAACTTACCCACTTGCTTTACTTCTCTCTGGGATAACTTCCTCGGAGATGAAATGCTGGTTTGGTAGCTACGCTACAAATACACACAGCCGCTCTATCAGGTGACGCATACTGCTGCGACGTGCTACGGTTATGAGCCGAGTTACGCCATGTCGCAAGTTTTGTGAGGTGCTTTTTTGATATTTAATGGATTTTTTTATTTCTCTCCAATATCCGATCCAGTAATTTACGTCAGTATCGGACCGATACCGATACGTAATATCGGATTGGTCCATCTCTACTTTGTTCACATGGGTCTCTGTGCTTTTAGCTGTACTGCACCTTATCTCTGAAGGTCTTCATGTCCATATCAGCTGTAATCATCCAGTTTTATTTGTTCTGTGTGTTTTACATTCTTATTGTTCCGCTCTTTTTAATCCTGTTCTTTTTGTTTTGTATTATAAGATGACCTTGAGCGTTTTAAAACGGTGCCAGCAAGTAAAATTTAGTATTAAAAAGATGTTTGCTGACCATGATGTTCCTGTGATTGATTGGCCATCCAGCACATCTGACCAGAAAACCACAGAACTCCTATTATCAAGATTAAGATGAGAAACACTGACGCAAAACACAGACAAACTGAAGGTTACACCTTCAGCACCTCAGCACCACCACAACCTGATCGCCTCCATGCCATGCAAATGTAAAAAACAATGAGCATACTTTTCAGAAGTGTATTCATTGCAAATCTTCTAACAGTTTAAGATGCTGGATTTCTGTTTTTCGAGAGCTATAAACATAATCATGAAAATTCAACAAAAATAATGGTTGAAATATTTCACTTCACATGTAATGAATGCAGAATACTTGAGTGTTTATCTTTTTGAATTGAATTAGAAAAGAAAAAGATTTTTTTCCACAATATTTTAATTTATTTAGACACACTTGTTTCCATAGTGCCGCTGACTATTTCTCCCAGCATGAAAGCCAGTCACATTTGATCTTTCTTAAACAAAGTCATTATTTCTCCTATTGAAACATTTGCCATCTGAGAAAAGAAGATCAGAACGTATTCTCTAGGGTTAAGAGAATTTTAAAGGATTGGAGTGCATTAAAGAAAGCCTTCACAGCCTTGGTATTAATTCCGCTCTCCAATTTTAAATGGCTAGGCTGTAACCCGTTAGCGTCTTTCGTTGTGATTTTTGATACTGAATAATGAGCAAAAAGATAAAAGAATGAAACATTCAAAACTTTCTCAAAAACTACAGGTTCTGTCACAGAGTGAACCAAAGGATGAAAGACGAGGAAAAGTGCAAATAAAAGAGATGGAGGTGGAGCGGCAGGTGACTGAGTGGCAGTGTAGATCGTATGCCAAGCTACTGTCACTGGTACTTAAAGGGCACACACACACACACACACACACACACACACACACACACACACACACACACACACACACACAAACAAATTCCACTTCTCCAGTATGTTCACACTAGGGTGGAAAATACAATTTACAGGTGAATTATGATGGTATTATAAAAATATATATAAAAAAATACATTCTGACAAAAAAAACCCCAAGAAATATTTTTTTCTAGGACTCACGAACAATAAACAACACACACACACAAACACACACACACACATAATGATGTGTTATTAAAAGTTTCCTTCCTATACACTGTTACTCTACCTGTCTGGTTATTGTGATGCCCAGGGCCTGTCAGTCAGAGAATATACCACGCACACACACACACACACAGTAACACGTGGTGGGCGATGGTGTACAAGTAACTGCGGGTGCCCACATCAAAATGCAGGTTGGAGGTTTGACATTCCTGGAGGCTGTGTCCGTCTAGCCAGTTAGGCGGAGGACAGCCAATAACGCACACACGCACACACACACAGACACCCAACACTGGCCTGACTATCTGATGAGCCTAATGCTGATTCAAGTCAATAGTGAGAAAAAAGGGATTTTAAATGCTCCACCTCTTTTACCTGCGCGTGTGTCCGCAAGTGTGCAGTGGGACTTAAACGTATGTGCTTTTCCTTGATGCTTCTCTGTGTGTGTGTGTGTGTGTGTGTGTGTGTGTGTGTGTGTGTGTGTGTGTGTGTGTGTGT
>NW_005187646.1:344643-352505 GCF_000239375.1 Pundamilia nyererei | reverse complement strand
TGTGTGTGTGTGTGTGTGTGTGTGTGTGTGTGTGTGTGTGTGTGTGTGTGTGTGTGTGTCTATCTATGTCCTATAACAGTAATGAAGGCAGTCTGAGAGATTATCTCAGTGGGGCGCTTGCAGACCTCAAGGTTAAAGGAGCACAAAGGCGCAGCAGAAACAGTGTGTTCTGTGCGCGTGTGATTGTGTGCATGCCTTTGTATACGTGTATATGAGGACGTACAGCATGCGCGTCTATCTGTGCATATCTCTGTGTGTGTGGGATGTATAGGATTTGAGGTTGTGACAGGAGAGCCACAAAATGGATGATGATTGATTGGCTTGACGCTAAGAGAGAGAGAGAATGAGAGGAAATGCAAAGAAAAGAATTGAAGATAAACTATGATTAAAATAAACATTTTAATAAAAGGGTGATTTAAAAATGTTATGAAGACTTTGAAGTCTTTAAGACTCTATTAGTTCAGCATTTGCGGTATATTCTCAATTCTTATTACTGGAGCGTGTTGAAAGACTGAAAGACTTGATGTGAAACACAAGCTTTAGATATAATGTGTTAATAAATACTTTTTTTTTTAAATGGCAGGGCCAGGAGAGCTGATTTCACTTGCCTCTGGTCAAGTGCTATAATTTGCCAGACATTTCTTTTTCTTCACCTGGTGGGAGCGCCTATAATAGTTTATTATATAGCCTTGTAGAACATTATGCAATCCAAAAGAGCTTTTTTCACAGCAGACATATTAACTTGTCACTGCAGGGAAAATATAGATTAAACAAAGTTGATTTACCATGGCTTCACTTCCATCAAGGGTCCCAGTAAGCCGTGCCATGGCAGTAAATCTGCATGCTCCCAATTCTTGCAGTTAGCTTCTATTTAATGCTGCCAGTTACACCAGACCTGATTTTTACTTAGAAAATGGCAATGATTTGTCTCTGAGAGCAAAACCTGGGCTTTAAAAATCCTCTAAGTTTTCTGTTCTTAACTCGGCACAGCTGTTGGGGTGGTTGTGGATGAGGAGGGACCACGGGTCATCTAGCATCGAGAAGGTCTGGGATTGACTCCCTGGTTCAGGATACTTTATTTGTACCTGTAGGCAGATTTGTGCTGCAGTCATGGGTCATCCATCATCACATGCTCACTCTCAACAAAGCCACAGCAGACAACATTTTCACATAATACAAAATACTGAAAAACAGTAATTAAAACTTGGGCCTAGTATTGCCCCTCACTAATGAAAAAAAGTATCATTTGTTCATCTGAGTAATGGCTGCCATGACAAAGCTATTTTTAAACCTAGTTGTTTTACATTTTGGGACAAGAAGCATGCATCCAGAAGAAAAAAAGAACTTGGGAAAAGATACTGAACCCTAAGTTGCTTCTGATGCATCCATCTGAGTGTGGATGTGAATGTTAAATAAAATGCTGGTGTACTAAAAAAGCACTTTTATGATTGAGGCTTGTAGTAAAAAGCCCACTTCACAGTTACACATTAGAACAGAAAACGGGTATATAAGTACCAGTCTGTTTACCATTTACCAAACTGGCAACATATTGCATAGTATGTAAATCTCAGTATGTAACGTTTAAGCGTACTCATTATTGATTATGGATTCCACAGAGCTAAAGGAATAGGGCACCTTTTGGTTTGTAAGAAGCCTTTCCTTCATGCTTGAAGTGTTTCCTTTGCTGTTTACGACTGTTTAGTCAACCTTGCCAAATGGCCACTGAAGTTTTAATGTCACTCATTCAATTAAAGTTCGAGGGAGAGCTGAACCTGGGGGGGGCAATAAGTCACTTATTGGTATTATCCTGCCCTGCTAATTACTGAAGCAATGAACTTTAATTAATATCTGAGCTGGGTTTTAAAGCATGCAGACGTGCATGTGTGTGGGAGTGTGCATGTGCGTGTCGCTTGTGTGCCTCTTTACGCACTTGCGGGCGACTCTCCTTTATCTCAAGTCATCTCTCTTCAATACACGTATGTACACACACATCCTCGTAGGAGGCGGAGGCTGACATTTCGCAAAGTGTCTCGGTTCACGTGAGGAACGCTGACACCGTGAACCTCAGAAGGCTAGCAGTGCTGTTAGCATTAGCATAATAATCTCTTATCAGCAGCATTGAGGACCTGATCCAGAACAGAAATGACAAGCAGTAAACACTTGGCTTGATCGGTTTGTGTTACTTAAAGGAGCAGCTTGTACATTATCTCAGTTTTGATCATTTTACTCTGTACAGCAAAATCCAAAAGGCTTTAACATGCTATATGGCTAGCCTGAGAAAAAATATTTCTTTACATATTATTTTTTGCACAATTAAAAAAAAAGTCCCCAAACACTAAAATGTTCTTAAGAGGGATTAACATGATTTTGCTATAAATAAATGCTTATAATTGTTTATGGCTGTGACTGCGGCGTACACCTAATATGGCATTTACAGTCAGGATACAAAGAAATGCCACTTTCTTTCAGTTTTTACATATCAATACATAATCAAAATAATCAGGTCTTTACCAGGCCTTAAAACAAAACATGATATATTACAGCATGTAATTATTTATTTAATAAAAATTAAGCCTAAATGCAGGAGCAGTGTGTGAACCATTGCGGCTTCTATAGGAATTTACAGGGTTAAGTAGTAGCCAGGTGCTGCTAATGAAATGCACTCGATTAACTGATAAGCAGCAAGTGTGACCACCTTCCTCTGGTAATTTGCTGATCTGGAGCAGTCATTCATTCAATGCCAATGAACACCATCATTCTACAGAGAAAAAGATCATTCACAAGTGGAAAACATTCAAGACAGCTGCCAATCTTCACAAAAGTGGACATCCCAGCAAATCCACCCAAAGATTCGACTGTGCAATGCTCAAAGAAACTGCAACAAACCCAAGAACAAAAGTATTCAAAAGTATTCTAGACTCAATAATGAGGTCGTCTGTCTGAGAGCCAAAGGTTGGCCCAAATGCAATGAGCACAGCAGGAAATGTGCAACTATTAGCATTACATTGCTCATTTAAAATTGTAGCCGATATTTGGATAACTTTTGGATAACACAGATTTCAAAAGAAGTCGTGATTAGATGCAATGCTTTTGAGCATATTTTACTCCAGGGCTACAGTCACTGCATTTAACAACTGGGAAATTCAATTCGAAATAGATGGTGTGACCTTTCTAAACGGCATCCACACCTCTGATGTCTTTTGTGTTCAAACAAAGGAGCATTTAAGATGCTAAAATAGCAATTAATATGCTCTATAAAACATGGACAATTAAGAATTAAAGAACAGGAAAGCAGCAGTGAGTGTAAAAGTTACCAGATGCCTGTGTGTGTGTGTTGTGTCTGTTCTGTGTGAGTTATGGTACCTACTGGGCTTTGCCTTGAGCTAGCGGTGCCCTTCAGTTCCCTTTGCCCAGAGCTTTGCAATGGCCACAACTGCTGTGAGCCAGGCAGAGAAACTGTCATTACCAAAAACAACAATCCTGGTGTGAACAGCAGCTTCTCGGACATGTAAAAATCCCCCCCAAACCTTGCGTGACTCGGGTAAATAACAACAGCAATTCTTCTTCTGTGTGTGATGGTGTAAAAATTACTTCTTTTTTATTGTCTTAAGCTTGATCTGAAGACAATCAGAGCACCGGAGCTGCTGCCTGTCTGCCAACCTGCTACTCATGCTACACCTATAGCTAGATATTCTTCAGAATTGTAGCCTTCAGCAAAAAAAAAACAAAACAAAACACTCTTATTTATTTGTAACTTCTTCAAGATTTGGTTTGTAGTTAAGCTAATTTTCAACCAGCTAACCAGCACATGAATGCAGTACTGATAGATCTAATTTGTGCATTTAACTAAACATTGCGTGACTTTTATTGAACCTCACTTAGTAACTCAGCGAATTTGAACAATATATTGGTCAATATATCGACCCATTAACCGCACTATGAATAATGATTTTACAGTTTGTCCACCACAGGGCGCACATTTTATGAGTTATCCGCGACCAGAAAAGACAATAAAACAAGGTTGTTTTAAAACGTATTATCCCAAGAACTCATTAATAACTAAACATAACAAATTTGAAAAATTTGTTCAATTTTTATGTGTCTGAGAGAAGACAAATATCAGCTGATACTTCACAGTTTTAAATCACTAAGTATCGGTATTGGTATCAGTCTTAAAAATATCCTATGTTGGTAGGGCTGAGATCTGAACCTGATTCAGGGATGGCTGTCAGGGTCTTTGAGGAGGTTAAACTTAAGCCCTTGTAAATCCTTCTTTCTAAGAAACACACTAAAATCTCTAAAGAGAGTTAGATCACGAGTCTCCTGCTTCAAATTTCTAATTAAGCACGCACTCAGCCGAATAGCTTGGAAATCTAACAGAAAAGTCTAATGTCCTGTGCTTGTTCCAAAAAAAATTCTTTAATTTGTGACTTTAAAACGAGCACTTTTATTTTCAACATTATCTACAATACAAAAGAAATTAAAATGGAAATAAATGTCTCTCTCTCTTCCTTCATCCCCCTCTCCACTTTCATCCTTTCCTGCCGTCAGACTCCCTATGATTTTTCCCTTCCCCACATCCTCTCCCTCCCACCTGCCTTTCTCGGTCCCTCCATCCCTCCCACCATCTTTTTGTCCCTCTCTATGATCGTTTCATGTGTGCTGATCTCACCTTGTGTGTTTGAAGCCCAAAGAGCATGCGGCAGGCGATTCTGGATCACACTACTAAAGACCCCGACACATCTGAGAGAGAGAAAGGAGAAGGGCAATAGATAAATGGATGGATAAATATATGTGTGTAATAAATATCGATATATAGCTGTGGGAAGACAAAGAAAAGAAAGACAGGTACTGTATGTAGACTGCCGCTCATCTGCGGATGTCACCAGTTGTTCCTGCCTGCCAAGCACACACATGGACACACACACAGAGTGCTCTCTCAATCACCTTGCCACAGGCTCTGTCCTCCTGCTTCAAGCCGGCACTGTCTGTGAGTGTATTGAGTTGCTTCAATCAATGGTAAATTGTGTGTGTGTGTGTGTGTATGTGTGTGTGGTAACTCATGTGTATTCCTCCACACTACCCCAGTGAGTTACATGACAATATGCACACATTAAAGTGCATGAATTCTGTCACGAACAAGCACAACACAGACGCACAAAAGACTTCACATCATACACACAGCAACAATTAAAGAGCAAGAACTTCTCCTGTTATGTGCTTGACTGCATCTAAATGAGCTTCATTTTATGTGTGTGTGTGTGTGTGTGTGTGTGTGGGGGGGGGGGTCTGGATTTTCCATATGGAAAAGAAATAGAAAAAACTTATAAAAGACTTGCATCAGATTTGGCTCGCTTCACATAGTGAATCATTTATATGATTTACTCACGAAAGTGGACACTTTCTCATTACTTTCATATATTGTTTTAGGAAGTATCCAAAACATACACTTTTCATTTATATAATTTTTCAAGGGATCTAATATCTGTTTTCAGTCTATGCTTTTCATACAAGTTTCACACAAGACAGATACAAACTTTATAAGATTTATATATATTTATATATATCTTTTCCATATGGGTTCAATCACAATCTCTTATGACTTCTAGTTGAGGTTTAAAAAACACACCCACTGTAGCACGAGATCACAGTTTGCCATATCCTGACGGATGCAGCTGCAGGCCGATCACCTACCCCCAACCTCTGACCCAGGAAGTAAAAGTTGTTACACCTCCTGTCTTGCCCAAACAGGAAAGTTTGCATTAGATCAACTGTTAGGACATGTTTTATACATGTAACGTACACTGTGCAGTCATTTCTATGTTGAGAAATATAACATTAGGGTGGGTAAAACTTGAGGTTTAGCTGGGACTTTCACATGTTTTCAAAAACTCTTGCTCTGTTCACTTATCCCAGTCAGCAGTTGAAAGTGGACGCAGTCATCCTAAACAGTACATCCTGAACTTCATCTGAACTGTCCAGAACAATACCTCTATAAAACACTACCCTGTGTTATCCACAGGGGCTTACTGTCCTTAATGCAGGTTTTAAGACAAGCCCAGTATTTCCTGTGTTGAAATCACGACAGTTGACTTGCGGCCTACAAGTAGATTTGAGCACATTCATGCAATCGCACCAGCGCACTGTAGGTGTGGCGTGCATCCTTTTACTTTGTTAAACATCAGGAAGAGTAAATCTGTCAACACCCATTATATGCATCTTGTGTGAGGAAATCACCAAGCCTGTGTGTCCCTAATGGCATTAAACTGGCTTTCTAAAGGTATCCACTTGGAAATAATTTTTTACAAAAAAACCAAACGCATCTGTCTAACAATTTCAGGATTTTAAAATGGAATACTAACCCAAATAGCCAGTCGACACATTTGGCGTTTAGGCCGAATTGCCAAAAGAAAAAGACAAATTCATCGTTTTAACGTTGGGCCAAAGGATAACAAGAGTTCAGCATTTCTGAGTAGATCTCCTGGCAACTCACCAGGAGTTTCCTTTGTTCGCAAGCATTGACGCACAAGATCCTCAAATTAAAAATGGAAAAAGACACACCTTGTTAGTTATGTCCTAGATTTCTTTATGTGGCAGTGTTTTCAAATCTTTTCCTAAGGTAAGTGCAATGCAGTATAATGATTAAAGTATAAATATTGCTGAATTCTCTTAGCTCCTGCTGTAAAATAAGAATGACAGTCAGCCGTCCTGTTAAGGAAGACGTCACTTTACTGAAAAGGCTGAAAGTGCGTCCATTTTTTGTTTTTATATAACTTAAAGCACATGTTGTTGAATTAATTCTTTACTGACTTTATCATACTCAAAGGGATTTTTGCTAAATTATGTTGTGTATAAAGTTGAAACACTGAGCAGTGAGTGCACAGCAGCACACTGTACACTGAAACTGAAAGCTGCTGCTGTCTACATTAATAATTGACAGCCTATGTAGATTTTATGTGGGCTTTTGTCAAATGTAATATAGGGCAGCACAGTGGTACAGTGGTTAGGTGCAGGCTCACAGCAAGAAGGTCCTAGGTTTGAATCCACAGCCCAGCTGAGACCTTTCTGTGTGGGGTTTGCATGTTCTCCTCAGGTCTGCTAGGTTTTTCCAGGTACTACAGCTTACTCCCACAGTCATAGGATGCTCAGTTAAGTTGATTGGCAATTCAATTTAACGTTATTTATATAATACAAAGAAAACCCCAACAAACAGATGCCCCCACTATGAACAAGTATTTAGCAACAATGGGAAGAAAGAAATTTTCTTTTAACAGGAAGAAACATCCTGCAGAATCAAGCTCAGGGAGGGGCAGTGGCTGGGTGTGAGGGGAGGGAGACAGACAAAAGACACACTGTGGAAGTAATGATTAAATGCAGGCAAGTGTATAAACACAAGTGAGTGAAGAAGAAATACTGCTTCATGAGAAGCTTGCAGCAGAATAAACCTATTAAAGTATAATAAGGGAAGATTCAGGGTCGCCTGATCAAGCCCTAACTATATTCTATATCTAAACAGATTGTTTTTAGCCTGATTTTGAAAGTAAAGAAGGTCTCCCAAATCCAAACTGTGGGACAGACATGACTGGTGGATAGGAAGGAAGGAAGAAAGGAAGAAAGGAAGAAAGAAAGAAAGAAAGAAAGAAAGAAAGAAAGAAAGAAAGAAAGAAAGAAAGAAAGAAAGAAAGAAGGACAGTGAGAAAAGGCACTTGAAAAAAAATCACCTGGATCACCTGTTGAGAGAAGAAAAAACAGAAGAGAAAACAAGCAAAAAAGCAACATAATAAACTAGGGCTGAACGATATATCGCATTTGCGATAATATCGCGACATGATCAAGTGCAATTTTCTAACCGCAAAGGCTGC
>NW_005187646.1:341176-343552 GCF_000239375.1 Pundamilia nyererei | reverse complement strand
TCCAGGAAAGAACAGTTTAAAATTAATGTAATATAGTATTGGCCATACTATATGATGTATTGCTTGTCTTTGTTTAATAATACAGAAGACAAAGACCTTAAAAAATAATCGCATATCGCATCGCAATCGCAATATTGGGGCAAAAAAATCGCAATTAGATTATTTTCCATAATCGTTCAGCCCTATAATAAACACAACACCATCGCAATATTCTAGCTAACAGTAAATAACAGTAGAAACTAAATACTGAATGTTATTGTGCAGCACGCAGGACCGACAGCACACAATGTGCTTTGAGGTAGCAGTCAAGAAAGGTGTCGTTTGTGTCTTTGAACACTCATGTGTACACCTGTGTGCACACCTGTGTGGATAAGCGCGCTTGTATTCAAAAGGTTTCTCAATGTAACGATCTGCTAGAGGGTGTGGGGAGCCATAGCCCCATCCCCCAGGGCATGAAGCAGACATGGAGGAGATCCAGGCCCCGGACATCCAGAGGCCCCAGAGTGCCAGAGCCCAAAGAGGACCATTTTGATTGCTGCCTAAATATGTATGAAACACCCCTGAACTGCACAAGTGTGTTGTATCTTTTAGCAGTTGGTATGTCTCTGTCAAAATCTCCCTTAATGCCTCTTTGTGTTTTACTTTGTTCTTTATACACTGTCCATTCTCTTCATTCCATGTCACATGGAAACCCCTTTGTGAAGTGTCTCCCTGCAGTTTTTCTGTAGAGGCGCGATGCTGAACGACCAAACCCTAAATGGAACATTTCCTTAGAAGTATTTCAATATCCACCATACATCCATTTTCTACTGCTTGTCCAGGGTCATTAGTCTGAAACGTCCCTCATTCCACCTGTCTGATGATCATGTCATGATCCGGGCTCTGCAACCCAATTTTACATATTCATTTCTATTTTAGTCCCCTAGGTTTCACTTTTTCCTGCCCTCATGTGTTCCCTGTATCTTGCTGTTAAGTTCCTGTTGTCATATTAGATATTCCCTTTGTTTAGTTACTCCCTGTTTTATTCTCGTCTTGTGTGCGTTATATTTAGTTTTGCTTCCTCTGTCTTGTTTTCCATGATTAGGTTTAGCTGTGATCCCTGGTGTTTTCCGTCTCCCTTAGTAGCCTACGTGTGTAGTTAAACCCTCAGTTTAGTCATGCTGTTTTTCTGTCTTGTGTTTCCTCATGTTATAGTTGTGAATATTGAACTCAGTTTCTTCCTGCCTTGTGGGTTTACTGACACAACCTAAGTAAAGGTGCATTTTCTGTTTGGCCACTGTCATTGAACAAGTCTGAGTCAGTCTTAGAGGCCCGGATTAGCCCATGAAAATGACTTTTTTACATTAAATATTTTAAAATGTTCCGTGTGTGAAGCTCGATCTCTGCAACACTGTGGATTAAGGAAGGCCACAATGCCCAGGCAAATGAGAAGAGTAGAGTACATCTACTACAGAGCATACTACAGAGGGCCACTGAAGGGCTCCAGAAAATGGTAAAGGAAACAGAGCAGCAGTGGAGGAAGATGAAGAAGAAATGAGCTCAAAGACTGATGATCTTGGATGCAGTCAAATTGAATACCAGTGATTAAATAAATAATTTAAAAAAATTAAACTCTTAATCTTCATGAGAAGGTAGGTCATTTTATTTATATCACAAAATAACAATCAGTATGCACACATTTGTATCTCAAGCTATATTTGAAGAGTTTGAGTAGTGTTTAATAGAGTTGATTTACATGCCTATTGCCCAGTTTTCTGCCTGTTCCCACTGTACAGTAGTTACAGGATTTTCTTGTGAGGGCAGCTTTAATAATCAAGGTATCAAATCATCTGTAAGTGGATACAACATACTGTCAGCCCAATACAGAGGCATAATCCTACAGACAGTAAGCATTTCCCATTTTGATGTCCAAATTATGAATTCCTCATAAATAAAGTGATTCCTCTTGCATAGAGTTCTGTGACTGAACCATAGACTGTATATAAAAGATATGGCATGATCCATTGATTTCTGCACTCCACAATTCAAGGTTCTAGCATAGACATCATGTTGTTTTTCTGTAGTAGAAGTGACCAAGTGTGAGAGTGAAGTACAAAATTATAAATTAATTCTAACAAGCCTGGTTTAGGTATGGGCCCAACTCAAACCTATGTACCTGCTCATTAGTGTTAAATAAAAGACTAAAAGTTTACTCATAAAAACTGGAGCACAGTCTTCTGGAATGGCCATACTTAAAACAACTTACTAAAACCTCAGTCATGGTGGAAATGTAATTCACTGACTCAAATTAGAGAATGAGGTGACTGTAGAAGTTTAAATCAAACTTCACCCCACCAGTAAGGAATATACTTTTTTCTCACATGTCCATCACTCCTA
>NW_005187646.1:288502-315059 GCF_000239375.1 Pundamilia nyererei | reverse complement strand
AGACTATTTTCAGCTCCTGGTTACTGCATTAGTCAGTAGGTTTTAGCTAGAAGTGTTCTTAATTGTTTTATTTTAAAAGCAAAATGTCTTTGGCTGATTTCTATGGCCACCTGGTCTTCCATGCAAGCTAGTTTATATTGCACTTTTTACAGTTCCTCTCCTGCTTGCTGAGCACTTTGCAGACGTGTTGCTGTCTTCCATGCAAGCTAGTGGTGCCCGTGACAATCTGCTAGCAGTTCAAAGCAATTGCATTGAGGTTTTCAGTGCAGCTCTGTATACTTAGGGACTGAGTTCACTCTAGCAATTGCCAGCAACCTCCAAGAACCACTTGCCAACCAGTCGCACAATACAGACTTTTCTTCAGTAGCTGTTGGTTGTCAGAGGATCACTGTCTCTTGCCTCATGTGAATGAGGGTTTAGCAATCATTGTAACAGTCCCTGGAAGCAACCTCCAACTACCACTTGCCAAGCAGACTCAGGGTGGTTGCCAACTGGTCTCTAGGCCTGTGGGACTGAGACTCACTGTTGGTTCTTCTTTTTAATATATGCATAGAAGTTTGTGAAACCATTTTGATCACTAATGATTTAATAATGATAAGAACAGAACATGTGCAGGACTTCAGTCACATGTAGTTAAAACAGAGCCACCAACAACAACAATTACGACACACACATGCAAAACTATAATTCCCTGAAAGGAGTCGGGAGCCAGCTGGTCCAGAAGTGCCTCCCTGAAACAGTTAACACCCCACCCCCCACCTTTATGTGTTGCCATGAAATCTTTGGGTAAAATATTTGCACAGTGGCCACTATGGATGAGTGAGATAACCTCAGAGCTTGAACTGGATCCTCTTGGATTGAAAACAGTGGCTGAGCTTACTCTTTCTCCCCCTCTAATATATTCATTTTTTCAACTCTTTGCATGGGCTTTCCTCAGCTCACCACCCACGATGGCCAATCGTCTATTATTAGCCTGCATTGAGCCAATCCCTGCATGCGCGAGCGTCCATCAGATGTAAAACTCTTGCTGTTGCGTTCGACTTGTAGAGAAGTGTCTTGTAGGGTGTAAATCATTATGACAGAGGGAGAGTTTTTAAAATAAGGACAGCGTGGAGGAAAGACTGGAAAAAAATAGGGAAGATTGAGGGAAGGCACGGAAAAAACAAGAAATAAGGTGAAGTAAACAAACGGAGAGATCCCCAGGTGTATCTGTGGAAAAGGTGACGAGCAAAGTAGTGCCAGAGGAGAGGGTGGGGGAGAGGGGACTCTTGGCAGAGCCGAGTGATAATCCGGTGCCTGTGTGAATGATTAACATAAATGCTAAACACTTCAATTCTATCAGCTAACACTGAGAGGCTGAGATAACTGAATCAGCACATGCTCCTTCTCTCTCTGTTGCGTTCTGTTTTGGGTCTCCTGGTGTTGCCCTTCTTGTTTTGTTTTGTTTTGTGTGTTGTTGTTTTTTTACATTTTACATTTTCTCCTTATTTATCCTGTTTTTTCTGATTCTTTGCTCTGTGTGATTGTGTTACTGGGGAGGACGCAAGGAGAGACACGTGAGAACAGATAAGGGAGATGCAAGCACAGGCATAACTAAAAGTTCAACACAGAGGACAAAACAGACTACACAGAGGACAGGGAACGCAGACGTAGATAAAACATAAACTAGACTTAACTCAACTAAACCCTAACTAAATAATAACACAAGAACTCCAACATAACAGATGTCAAACATACAAAATGAACTTAAAATGCTGGATCACAGACCCAGCCCCCTGACACTGTTGTTCCTCTGTCTTTCCCCTATTTTTTCTTTTACGCATCTTCTCGAAAATCATTTTCTCTGGTGTCTTCTATGCTTTTGCTAGGTCCTCTCTCTCACTCTTCCTAGCCTCTTGCTAAACCTTTACATTATTTAGTCATCTCCCAACTTCACAGTAATAGGCAGCAGACAACAAGGCAGTCAAAATGTGCTGTTGTCCATCTCATTCTATTCCTAGTATCCTCCTGTGTCACACCAACCCTCAGCATGTCTTTATTCACTACATCCACGAACCTCCTCTGAAACTCCTCTTTTCCTCCTGTTTCTGTCGACATCCAAACCATCTCAGCCTTGTCTGTCTCTAACTTTGTGTCCAAACATCTGTGACCTCATCTGTTAGCCTGTCTATGACCATCGCAGGCAAACTGGAGCTAGGAAACAAAAGTGACCAAAAGGGTGGAGTGCTACGTTATTAGGAAGTGCAAAGTAATGCTAGTGCTAAACGAACAAAATGTTGGGCTTTCACTCATCAGAAATGAAACACAGACTTTATATAATGGGCTGTAAACATATTTATTTGTACTGAAAAGTTGGATATTTTTACACAGGAGTCTATGTGCCAGACTCAAGTGGCCACTTGAGGACCTGGAGTTTTTGGCACTTGTGTGTTAGATTAATTATTCAGGCCAACGGTTGGTAGCTGCTTGTTCAGCCCCCCTGTTCACCTGGCTGCTGCTCCCCAGCAAAGTAAATTACTTACTCCGGTTTGAGTCATGTCTCCTAACAATCACAATGCATTTTTAAAGATAAATATCATCAGCCGCAACTAGCAGGCTTGGGGTGAGGTGCCTCAGGGTAGACATGTCAGAAAATGTTAAGAAAATTTTAAGATTGCTGATTGTGGTCTTTGCCATGAGATTTTTTTTTTTTGACATTTTCTATGTCAACAATCACTCAATGTTAGATTTTGATGAAATCATAACTTTTTTTTATTAATCATACAATAAGATTTTTTTCTTTGGGGGTTTTCAGGTTCACCCTTTCTTTTACCCTGTATCAGATTCACCTCGGCTGGGAATGAAAACAAAAGACAATTCATCTTACCATCTCCGATTGTGAAAACAGCCCACATCCTTGTTATTTTCATCACCGATAATGTCCCTGAATACACACCTGGATGGACACTGATACACTTGAAGAGGTGTGAAAGGTGTTTATAAAAACACTAGCTATGTTTATGCAGAGTGCTAGGGAAATACACTGGGGCTCTTCAGAGTCCATTCAAATGCAAAACTACACACGCACACAAACACATATAAACACACAGCGCACATACACAGTGTTCACCCCTGCCCACACACTCAACTCATTATCGCACAGTTACGACTATGATTTACACGACAGATAGTGAAAGAGGTGTGAGGCCGGAGTTAAGGATGTAAAATGGATACTGGGTGATGAGCAGACATTATTTTATGGTGTACATAAACATATGTGGGGGACAGGTCTACTAATCGAAAGGTTGCTGGTTCCATCCCTTGCTCCTTTAGTCTGTCCTTGGGCAAGATACTGAACCTGAAGTTGCCCCGATCGTAGTGTGAGTGTGTGCAAATGTTAGGAAAAATCAAAACAAGGCACTTTTCTGAATGTTTTTCTGATAAAGTGCTCAAATTAATTAGAAAAGTGTGTTTTAAGTATGAACTCATTATTTAGGTACATATTGACATTGAATAAATTAACTTATTAGTTAAGTACAATTATTTTCATTAAATAAAAGTCACGTTTAGTTTTGATAACAGAGGATTGATGTAACATTGGAACTGGCTTACAGGTTCAGGAAATGTGGAGAAAAAAGCTTCTTTTTTTTATCACATAATCAATTTTTTTTTTTTGTTCATGTACTGTGTAAAAGTCTTGACCCACAGCCTCTTTCTTTATATTTGGCTTCCAAGCAGCCAGACTTTCTTGTCTTTTTTCCTTTATGAAGTGCTCTTGAGCAAAAATTCTCCAGGCTTTCTGAAGGTCTTTCACAGGTTTTCTTTGGTGGCTTTTTCACTCCGGTCCATTCGTTGTACTTGACCATTTTCAGAGAAATCATTTTCTTTGTTAAACCATTTAACACCGAGCTATGAATCATTTGAGCTTAAAAAGTTACATGAGAACTGGACTGAAAATGAGTCCAACAGGTGTGATGGTGTGATGAATCCAAATTTAAAATCTTGGGTTCAAATCATCACCAGGAGGTCAGGAGTGTCCTCCACTCTGTCATGGTTTGAGCTAAATTTCAGCCAGTGGTGGTGGAGATCTTGTCAAAATTGAAATTATGAAGACAGAAAAGTAGCATCAGTTTGATCCATAATGCAATACCATCTGGGAAGGATCTGATTGTCAACAGCTCCATTTTTCAGCATGACAATGATCCCAAACACACTGCCAATGTGGTAAAATCATACCTGTATAGAAAAGACACAATGGAGCACTATCAGCCATGTATTGGCCTCCCCAGAGCCCGGACCTCAACATTATTGAACCAGTGCGGGATCATGTTGACAGAGAACAGAACAAAAAGCAGAAGAATCCAAAGAAGAGCTTTGAATGTCCTTCAAGAAGCCTGAAGAACTATTCCTACTGGAGAACTATTAAGACCACTTAAAGAAAAGATGACAAGCATAGTGCCTAAGAGAGTTCAGACTGTGCTGAAGAATAAAGGTGGTCACACCAAATATTGACTTCCAAGCTTTGTACAAACTCAGTTTTTGTCTTTTTATACTGTATTTCCATGTATATTTCACTTTTAACACATTTTAACATATTACTATTTCACATTTTTCTTGCAAAATATAAAGAAACAAGGTATGACTTAAGACTTCGACTCTCATGTGAAGACTGGGAACTCAAGGGCCATCATTTTGGGGTTGCAAAGTTCTGATCTATTACACGAAAATGTATTGAAAGCTATATCGCCATCCCATCCTAGTCAATAAGACTTGCATGCAGCCAAAGTCTTCATCATATATATCTGTAATGTTTCTCCTTACCTATGTTGGTAAATGAAACTTTAGACTGGAAGGTATGAGTGATGATAATCTGGAGACAGAATGATCAGTCTTTTTTGTACTCTTTCCCCCTCTTCTTTCATTCAGTCTTTTTTTTCCTTCTGTCATACTTTGTTTCCTTCGTCCTTCCTTTCCTCTCTCAGCCAGCATCTGTTTGTCTCCACCAGCTCGGTTTGGGCCTCCCAGTGCTCCTGGCCTTCCTGCCTGACACTTCCCTTCCATCTTTTATTCAGCTGCTGCCCAGCCGAGGGCTCCTCCAGACGGGCTGTGCCTTCAGGCGAGCCCCGGGCCTGGACGCCCAACGAGGCCTCTCGAGTGGAGTTCTGTACTCTACCCCTGCTCCTGGACTCAGACATACTTCCACACAGATTGACACTGAGATGTATTGAAGCTCCCCCCAGCTTGCATAAGCATGCAACGCACACTTGAGCATTAGCACGAGGCCCAATCATACTGGTTCTGCCACTTTTTGTTTTTATTCATACAGCTAGTTATTCATTCTTTTATTCAGAAAGAAGAAAGGGAGGCTTCCGTGACAGCGATAATGGATTTAATCTTTGCAAATTTCCGTGAATGTCCTTAACAGGATAGTGACTTGTCAGGGCCTTTAAGGGTTAAATTAGGGTCAGGTGGTCATTGCAAGGTTGAGGTTGGATTGTGTTTTGTACTGACAGCAGCCTGCAAGCCGACAAAAAAAAAAGTGTGTATCTGAATTTGGCATGTTTTCCTTGTTCCCATCTCTCAGAAGGTCTGCACACAAAGCAGACACATCCTTGCATTTGTTTGTGTGCGTGTACACGTGAATCAGGGCAAGCTGCTTAGCCCTGGCGTGGCTCCAGACAGGAAGACTTTGGCCACAGTGTTGAGAAATACTTCCAGGTTAGCGCAAGGTCGACAGAGAGGCTACAGGAAGTGTTGGGTTGACAGCTGCGTCCATCTATCTTGCTGACACATACACGCGAGTGTAATGAGACACACACACACATGCAGGCACACTGGCGGTGCCCAGGGACTGCGAGGAGCCTCCTGGTCTATCACACGCGTCCTGTTTTCACTGTGTGGCACAGAAACAGAGGAGGAAGGCAAACAGGCAAGGGGAAGAAAAACAGAAGAAAGAAGAGAGGGTGAGGCAGAAAATGAAGTGAAGCTGACATCTATCAGGGTCCATTTTTGAGAACACTGGAGGATGTTTTTTTTGTTTTTTTTTAGTTTTGGATGTGATAAGAATGTGTGTGTTCAAACCTTCACCTGAGTGTGTGTCTGCATGTGTGTTTTCCCTGTGTTGTCTTGAGGATAGGCGCGACTACCGTGACGGCCATTGTGCTCAAGCGAGCATATGGTTTCTGACACATCTCTTTTTAGTGCCATACTGTCTGTCTATACGGCACAATGGCAGCCAAGACAGCAGTCCTTTTTACTGCGACTGAAGGCCCGTTTGAAGAAAAAAATGGAAAAGCATTAGTGGAAGTTTATTCCCCGGCTCCTGGTTTTGGACTCAACGGACGAAGACGGTTTTTAAAGAGTGGATTCACTTTAAAGGAAAAAGAAAAAGTTCGTGTCTCCAACTTAGTTTTTCTTCATTGCTATTTATACTCGCTGGAACAATGTGATTCTCGGTGGGAATTTGAGATCGGGGGAATAATGCCTTCCAAGTGACTTGGAAAGTCAAATAGAAAAGAAGCAGAGTTTCCTTTCTTATTGTGTTTTGCAGAATTGGATGGAAAATACGGTTAATGTTATTGTTTAAAAATTGCTTAGCAGTGTTCCAGTGGGAAATAGAGATCCTGTTCATTTGTGCTGTAACTTAAATTACCTTTCTCTATATTTTCCATTGCTATTCTAGTCTAAAACAGGGCATGTTTCCTAATAAAGCAATTTTGTAAAGACACAGAAATTGAAAAATTATTTCTTTATTTTTCTTTTTTTTCTTGACATAATTACACGCTGGAATCATTGATCCAGAGGTATCACAACCACCACAGGCAAGAGCTTCCCTTTACTTAAAGGGGCTAATGTAAATGTGTCTTTAACTTCACCGTTGACCCCAATAAACTATTTTCTTTCCTCTGAGCTGAGTGGTCACCCTTTATTATTAGGTCTCACAGCCATATGAACACAAGAGCTCCAAATGTCCAAATGTTCACCTTGAGGCTTCCAAAACCACTGGGTTAGGTCTAAGTAGCCTTGTTCTCCTTTTATATACAGTCCCCTCCAACCCCAAAATGACGTATTATCTTTTTGAAATGTAACATTAAACATGTTTTTAAAAACTGCATCACAGTATGTAATTACTCCCCAGAGAATGTAATTTGTTGCACTGCTTGTGTAACTTAGGCTGCAGTGCCACACACTGACACAAACCTCTCTCTGATTGGCGACGTAAAGAAAATCATCCTTTAGTGTTTAAGTGTAATAATGGATTGGATTTATATAGCGCTTTTCAAGGCACCCAAAGCGCTTTACAATGCCACTATTCATTCACTCTCGCATTCACACACTGGTGGAGGCAAGCTACGGTTGTAGCCACAGCTGCCCTGGGGCAGACTGACAGAAGCGAGGCTGCCATATCGTGCCATCGGCCCCTCTGGCCAACACCAGTAGGCGGTAGGGTAAAGTGTCTTGCCCAAGGACACAACGACCAGGACAGAGAGCTCGGGGATCGAACCGGTGACCTTCCGGTTACAGATACGCTTCCCAACCCCCTGAGCCACGGTCGCCCAAGCAGAAACCTGACACCAAAAACAAGTTTACAGTGTAAAACCTGCTTCACAGACTTCAACAGAATCACCACAGTGATTTTACAGTCTAATGCTACAATGTTGCAAGCCTGACTGCTCATCGCTGCCTTTGTTCCTTGTTGAATGTCAGGCTCTGGCTGCTGGGCCGGGGTCTGCATACACTTTAACATTACTCTGGGTTTTGGAGACTTTGGATAAGAGTTTATCATGACGAAAGTGGACCATTATAAGTTTATTTTAATCATCAACTCATGCCTGGTTTCACTGAAGGTTTCTTCCTGTTAAAATGGAGTTTTTCCTTCCCACTGTCACCAAGTGCTTGCTCATAGGGGTTCATTTGATTGTTGGGGTTTTCTCCCTACTATTGCAGAGTCTCTGCCTTATAATATAAAGCATTTTGAGGCAACTGTTGGCGTGATTTGCCGCTATATAAATAAAACTTTATTGAAAATTGAATCTTTATCCACTTAGTTACCGATATGATTCCAGTGATTTTCAAAATTTCAAATGATAGTTTTGTCTTCTATAGAGTCCTGAATTGGAAGATATAAAATATTTACTAATGAAACTAGTGTTAAGTTATTGTTGATTTCTCACTCATTTCTTAGTACCTAAGCAAGTCTTCTGGCCCCTTATTGTAAAATGTTACCTGAGTCTTTGTATCTGTTTTCATATTAAAATAGAACAAATGCAAAAATAAACAATATAGCAAAGATACCATATATAGCAAACATAACCTTAAAATGTATTTTATCAGCCTGGTGTTGTGGCAAATTAAAAAATAATAATTTACACAGTAGGTATTGCACGGTATTTCAGATTCTACACACTAGCACCAATATATATCGGAAGTAAAAACTTGCTTTGCACACGGAGCTCCAATGTTGCTAACATGTTTTTTCAAACAGTAAACACTGTAAAAGAGCTGATACGTGTGTAATGCTAACATTGATCTGGAAAAAAACAATCACACAACAGCTGCGAAGACAGGAGAAAGGAAGGACATGAAGGAGATGATAAAAGAGGGAACAAGTAAATGTCCCTGAGGACAAGAAGAACAAATAAATGGGTTAATCCTCTGGAAACAGGAGAACAAAAAAAGAGAGGGATGAGGGTGGAAGAAGAGCGAAACGTTGTTTGATTGCTGTTCTTCTTAGAAGGTGACACTCTTTATGCTACAAAGAATGTCCCTGCAGAGCAAACATAAGCACATGTGCTGAAATTGAATACTCCTGGGAGGCCGCTGAGGATGCGACAATGACTGTCAAACTGAGAAACAAGAGAGTTTATGAAGAGGGTTTGGATAAACCGAGGAGAGGAGGGGGAAGATGGATGAGAACAAGAACCAGGGAGAAAAGAACAGGAAGCTTGAGAGTGAAGGAGAAAGACAGGAAGAGCGAGGGGGGCTCTCAGGATGGAGTGTGTTTCTTGGAGATGCTCAGGATGGATCATTGTTTAGAGATGGTCACTTGGGAGGTGACACAGAGGACCAATGGAAAAGAAATGAAGGGGAGGTAAGTACACTTGCCTCAAGTTCACCAAACAGCTTACACGTCTGCTGAGACAAGTTCCTCTATTTATTCATGTGGGTGAGAAAGAAATTGTTGTTGTTGTTTACTTGTGTAAACAAGTGAATGAATCAAACGCAGAGTGCATTAAGAAAATCTTGGAAGTTTAAAGCCTGAATTTTCCGATTCATATATGGAAAAAACACTGTATATGCTATATTTGACATGTTATGCTTGCTCTAAGAGTTAATTTATATACATGTCTAACGTGCCGGCTGCATGACAGAGAGAACTGCATGAGATGGAAAAGAAAAAGCTGGTATCCTCCAACAAGCCGGCCTCCCCCGCCATTGTGCAAGATGCTCCTTCAGTCGGAGGCTGTGCCACCTCTTGACTTCATTTTTTAGGCCTTTGTCAAAGTACAGGATCCTGCCGAGTAAAGGAGAAAGAGAAGCAGAGCAGGAAAGATGGGATAGAGACAGATGAGAGGAGTTTTTGTTGCTCCTGCTGTGGATCAGAGAGTGATTTATCGTCAAATAAAAGACATGTCCAGCACCTTCTTCACCCTTAAACATTCACACACACACACACACACACACACACACACACACACACACACACACACACACAGTCCTTTTTCACGTCACACACATCTTAAAAGCCATACAGTACCCCCCCGGCATTGTCTTTGCCCCATCACCCGCTGTTTCCTTCTGATCTCCCTCCCTTTCCATCAATCACTTCATCTCATGCTTGCAACACCACCTCCATCCATCATGCCTTCCTCTCTTCTCCATCCACTTTTCTTTTGTCTCCATCAACCTATCTGTCCCTCCATCCATCAGCTGGTACAGTGCTAGTGTTTTGACAAGGGCATGGTCATAGGTTAGCCAATACATCATTACTGTTGGCTGCAGCTTGAAATGGCTCTGCAATCAGATTTTTTGGGACCTAAGTTTGTAAAACACAACCTATACGACAAGTACAGGTATTTGCTTGAAAGGAGCAGAGGGGAGCTGGGGGTAGTGGTTACATTTTGTAATGTTTTTAGATACATCTATAATATATTATAAAACTGAATAAATGCTGACATAAACCAGGCTAAACTTTAATTAAAGACAAATGTTTCTGTTTGGTGCAGCATAGTGGTGTGGTGGTTAGCACTGTTAGCACCGTGAAACTTCGCCTTTCTGTCAGTGTACAGAAGTTAAACTACACACTTGAGATATATCGGTATTAGAAAAAGAAGTGCAGTGTAAACAGGATATCTCAGAGAAATCCTGCTCTAGTAAAAGAGAAAAAAATCTGTCGCCATGAAATAAATGTGTACACTTACAGAAGAGGTCTGGTAGCTTACGTCCCAGGATGACCTGTCATTATAAAAGAAAACGTTTTTTGTTTATTCATAGAAAACCAAATTTGTAATCAATATGGACCCATTGTTAAAAAAAAACTGAATGGTTTCTGTTTTGAATGTTCTCCTTGTATTTGCATGGGTTTTCTCAGGTACTCCAGCTTCCTCCCACAGTCCAAAGACATGCAGTTAGTGTGGTTAGGTTAACTGGTAATTCTAAATTACCCAAAGGAGTGAATGTGAGTGTGAATGGTTGTCTCTCTGTGTTAGCCCTGCAACAGACTGGCCACCTGTCCACAGTGTACCCTGCACTAGGACAGGCCACAGTTCCGTCCCTGAATAGGTTAAGCATTTTCTGTTTTCTTGGCTCATGAAAACTCTGCACCACCAACTTTTCCCAGGTTAGCCAAACACCAAAAGCTTCACACACTTGAAATCTCCAGATGCAATCATTCGTTTTCACCGAGGCTCTTTAACAAATAACTTCAGCGGCTCACTTACAGCAGTAAAAGTTGAGCTCACCCAGCACAAACACAGGTACACTTACACCACTCCATCACCCATACAGATCGATGCTCTTTGATCCACACCGATTATCCAGAGGTCGAACTGATCAGGGATCAGATAAATGCTGCAACAGCTCATTGCACATTTTGATGATTGTGTGTTCTGAAATTGCAGGTGCCACCGTTCTCCTGACATCACTTTAATGATGCGGGAAGAACGGAGGATGACTTTGGTGTAATTTCAGTGCCACTTTAAGAGCCATTATCAGACGGGTCAGAACCTATGCAGGCGAGCTCCACGGACTCCGTTGATGTAATATCACATATGCATTTCACAGGGAATGCAAATGTGGCAAGACTGTATTTCAAACCTCTACTGAATCTGTCTTGATTCTTTGACATTGCCCCTTGGACACATTAGTGGTACTGGACAGCATCTGTCTAAGATGTGTAACGTTTCTATTCTCCCAGCACACTGTGGCTTCTTGTTGAACTCGACGATGTATTTTGTCTTCATTTGCTAAAAATCTTTTGGATTCATGAGATTGTCTTAAAGCAATAATCACCAGAAAGCCATCGTTTTTCTTCTTCACTGGGGAATTGTGCCACATTTCGACTCAGAACTCACAAAACTTACAAAGAGACAGACAGAGAAGGAGCCTAAGTAATTACCACCCTCTTCCCCTCAAGAGCTCTCTCCTCCTCACTCTCCCCCTCCCTCCTTTCACGCCCCTTCTTCACCCCTGGTCTCCTCCTGGCTCTCCCTCCCCTCCTCAGCCCGCTCCTTCCCTCCCATCAACCATCTCACCCGTCACCTCCTTAATCTCTCCCCCTCTCTCTCTCTGCCCCTCATTTCCTCCGTCACCCCGTGGCCCCTGCCTGTTTTCTGAGGATGCTCTTCTAACACACACACACAAAAACACACACACACACATTTGCGTCTGTGATATTCACATGCAAACATGTATTATTCATGTGGACATGCACGCAAACACGGACACAAGTAAGAAGTGCAGGAAGAGCGGATGTAAAGATTGTTGTTTGGAAGAAAACACAGAAACACGCGTGGTACAAAGGAGCACCCTCACAAGTCTCTACACGCATAATCAGGTAATGGAGGATGATTGGGGGCAAGATGAGGGTGGCAGCTAAGACGGACCTGATGACTCAAGTAACCACTCAGAGCGCGACGTTCGCATGAACTACTCAAAGCCCTTCACAAGAGCTTGATTGCCTCCTGGAGGAGCGGTATATGTGTGCATTTATGTATGTGCGTGTGTGTGAGAGCAAAGGTGAGAAAGACAGTGAGGACAAACTGGGATGCAGAAGAGGCAGAGAAAGAATTTGTCTTCCACCATAACCATCCCCTCCTCCTCCTCCCTTTCCCTCTCTTCTCTGCGTAGTACAGTACTCGGCAGAAATCCTTGATGGAAGCGATTGTCCAATTCAGCCTTTTACCTGAAGAGACCACTTGAAGAACAATGCAGAAATTGATTAGAAATAGAATTCAGTGTGCACGTGCAGCCGTGCTTGTGTGTCACGCATCAGCGCTGGTTGAAGTCAGTCGAGGGACAAGCCAGTGCACGAGTTTGGTTGCGTGTTTCACAAATCTACGATTCTCCGAGGAGCAAAGTTCAAACAGAAACAATTAAATGCAATTCTGTTGTTCCAGCGAGCACCATAATGTAGAAGTAGAAAAAAAGATCTCTTTATGCAAAGGATGAGTGTTTCTGTTTGACGGTATGGATTTAAATAAAGCACTATTTCTCCTTTCACTCTGAGGTTTATCGGTAACACTATAACAAGAAAAATTAAGAACTGAAAAATAACCAGTTCAGCTGTGGATCAAGGTTCTTTTATAAATACAAAATGATGAGAAAAAAATGAGGAGAATAAGAAAACACCGGGACCTTCGAGGCAATGGTTTGGTTACATCAGGATGGCATTCATGAACCTCTCAGAGAACATGCAGCACATGCGACTGCTTCACTGTCCCTGCATCGCATAGACGTGCAGCATCTCTCCAGACACACAGTACATATCGGCCTGTATCTCCCTGTTTTGTTACAGCTACCTGTAGTATTTCGTCTAGTCACTCATTGAAAAAAAATTAAACATGGAAGGAAAAAGGAGAAACGCAAGAAAGTGACAAAAAACAAGTCAGTCAAAAACAATATAGATTAAATATGCACACATATCTGCTGCTGACATTTTCAATGTTTCACCACTGTACACAGGTACACATTTGTGGACAGCGACACAACTTTTGTACTTTGACTCTGTACAGGTTTTAACAACAGTGTTGCATTCAGTGTTAACAGGTATTACAGCCTTACAAAGGAAGTACTCACAGCACTTCACTTGTTCCACATTTTGTCATGTTACAGCTTTATTCCATCTAAGATTCAATTTTTTATTTTTCACTTTAAAATTGAACTCCGATGCTTCCTGTTTCCACTCATCACCTGTCTGTTCATCTGTTTCTACAGCTTTATCCACCTGTGGCACCTGTGGAAAAACAAGCACCTGTCTATATACGGTCTTATAGTTGAGGACAAACCAACGCAGGGAGTGCAGGAAATTGTCTGTAGACCTCAGAGACAGAGACTGTATCAAGACACAGAGCTGGGTACAGAAATGTTTCTGTAGCATTTAGCACTGAGATGGAGATGCATTCTCCATCATCCATAAATGGATTGGGCTTTAGTCAGTGTGGTGACCAAGAACCCGATGGTCACTCTTATAATTTATATATTTTCAGTTATTGTTCTCTTCCTATTAAGTTAGATTGGGATCTGGTCTTGTTAACCCAGAATATCCTTTTGCCAAGAGTTGCTTCTAGAAGAACTGACTTAGGTTTCTTTCCACCCCAAGTTGGAGGAAGCACAGAAAAAAGTCCTTGTGTGAATGGGTGAATGAAACATGTTGTATTCATGAAAGTATTCAGGTAGAGTAGAAGCGCTATATATAAGAACCAGTCCATTTACCATAACCATGTGATCACATTCAGGACACGAAACTCCTGTTTCTGTGAATTTTGAGTGTCCTTGCTCTGTCGCATCTATAGTGGTCCTTGAATGGACCATCAGTGACAACTCAGTATTTTCCTATCACACATATCTTTAAACCTGTGCCGTCTATATAGTGTACCTAAAGTCATCTGTGTAATATAAACACAGACTGTTGGTCTGAACATCAAAAGCAAAGTGTTACGGAGAAGGGAAGCGCTAAAGAAAAGGCCATCAAAAGTGGAAAATAAGTTATAGCAGAGCGAGAAGAAACAAATAGATGACAAGCAGAAAGCAAGGTGAGGAAGCACGGGAGAGGGATGGCAAGATAGATAGAGGAGAGATGAGAGGAGCGATAGCACGATGGACGCCTGAAGGACGCGTGTACTTCGATAACAGATAGCATCGGAGAAGATGCAATCGCTCGGCACCACACACTGTTAATGGACAGCAAATGGAGCCAAAGGTGTGTGTATACAGTATTTATATACGTGTGTGTGTGGTTTCTATATGTTTCTATATATTCCTTTCTTGATGGCGGTATATACAGCTTGTCTGTGCCAACTCCTGAGCCTCTTTTACCTCACCATTTCACATTTTATTCACCCTACATCTGTCTTTTTCCTGCCGAACCTGCTTTTAAGCCATTATGTGGCTATTATATCACAAATGACTCATTCCAGAGAACAAGAGAACGAGCGGGAGAGGAAGAGGGGGAGAATTATCTAATTGAATGAAATCATTTCTCCAAGTTGGCAAACTGGTTCAAGTGCTATTAAGTTGTTCACGGGCTCGCATTAGCTCTGTGTCTCTCTCTGCAAATGTTGGTAGTTGCAGGGTAACAAAAGAAAATTGTCACTGGCTAGATGTGCTTGGGGGCTCGTCAGAGCCTTTCACACTGAGATGCGCGCACACACACACACACACACACACACACACACACACACACACACACTCAGGCACATCCATCAGCCAATCATGTGGACAGATGGGTCATCAGCTCTCTAATTGTGTGATTGGCTAAAATCAGCAGCAAAGGATGCACTAGGTGGCTGGATGACACATTAGGTTTCTTTCCATGTAAACAGGGATTGTGTGTGTGTGTGTGTGTGCGTGTGCATGCATATGCTAGTGAATCTACATGACTATGACTGCATGCAATGAATGGCAAAGATACACTTTTGTAGAGTAAAGAGAAAGAAACTGTCCTCCACCACAGTGTCACATAAAGAAACAGAGACAGATATACTGGCTGACTGACTTGTGTCTGTGTGCATGTGTGTGTGAGAGAGTGTGTGTACCTATGCTTTTGTCCATGCAGAAAACGGGCCAAAACACATTAGAGCACATCTGTCCACTCCACACCCACTCCTCATACTCCTCATTCCCATTCTGAAGAGCTCTCTCACTCTTTGTCAGTCTGTCCGTCCATCCCAAAATTTTCTTCAGTGAATTAAATCCGTGTGAAGTGTCATTGTATTTTAAAGAGGATGTAGGTCACATGACGAGCAAAGTTATTTTTGGATTTCTATGGTTTCTTTCTCCTCCTCTGCTTTTCCACCCTTTCCCTGAAAATAAGGGGGTGGTTGCTCAAGACGTGAGGGGAGACAAGCTCACTGCTGGCAAATCACGCGTCTGTCCTTTAACTGTAATTAGGTGCATATTGTGTTGAATTATTTTGCTAATGCCACTTTGTGTTGGTATGCAGCATACACTATATTTTATTCTGTATGAGATGTCCTGGTACTGGTGAATGTCTCTCTCATTTCTTTCTTTTAAAAAAATAAAAAATAAAAGTATAATCTAGTATCAGCTCTCTCTGTTTGCTTGGATTAAAATCAAGCTGCATCTTCCAGTGCTGAGAAACTGAACTACTAGTGCAGGATATCCAGTGGTCGTTTGAGGCTGGCTCTGGAACATAGTTCATCCTTGTAGCCTTCCATGGTAAAATGCCAAACTTGAAACCAGGTGGCTTTGCCTCAATTACTTTTTGTTTTGGAGATTATGTATCGGAATTTCAGGAGCGGAACCACGCCTCCAAACATGCTCCTTCCGGTTTTCATCTACATAGCTTCCTCCAGGTTTGCAAGCTGTTCATTCTCGTTTACGTGCCCCACCCTCCCTGCCTCCTGCCTTGTTCTCAATTCTTTAACTTCTTCATTTCTATTTAGTGCATGGGGATCTGCCAGGCCTGGGAGCCATCGCCAGTCCCCTTCGAGGCCTTCCCCAAACCACAGCTCAATTCATGTAAAAGCATTCACTTTTACCTGCTTAAATGCTGCCAAACCTAAAATGAAGACGTGGGCCCAGCTAGTGAATTAACCTTTATTTTTCAACGAATTACAAGGAAACTTGAGATTAAGAAAGCCAAGCAGCATTAGTCAAATGTGTTGTCAAAGAACTTTTTAAAGTTTTAAAGGTGCTGCATGAATTACTTTTGTTGTAGTTTATAATGGTTACAGAGGCTGGAGCTCCTGGTAAAAACCCATGTAAGCAGGGGGAGTGCATCCATATTCCACACAGAGGGGACACAACGATGCTAACCACTTCTGAACTGTGCTGCCAGTTTGAGTAGGTGTTTCACCTCAACCTTTCTGATGTGCTTGTGGTGATGGTACCTTTTAGAACCTCTTTAATAAAATTATCTAACAAATAATGACTTGCTGTGTGGTTTATTGTACTGACAGCCTAACTGTCATCCAGCTTTGGTTGGGTAAATTCTTTCTTTAATTGTTGCTTAGCTCTAATTAGCAAGTGACCGCACAGTTCATGGCGCTGCATGTTAGCCAAGCATGCTAGCGTCCAAAAATGGAGAAGCACTTTGTTTGGCTGCAAAAACAAAATGTTGATAGCTAAAATGTTGAGCTTAGAGGCTTGAGGCTTTATTAAACAAGCACCTTAATTGCTCGTTAACACAAATACCTAATCAATCACAGTCAAGCAACCCAATTAATTTAGGCACTGACATTGTACATTTCAAATCAAATCAAAATTTATTTATATAGCACATTTAAAAACAACAGTTTCGATCAAAGTGTTTCACAGCTTAGGAAATAAATAAAATAAGACAAATTTACCAAACAGCAACACAAGACATGACAAACTTACCAGCCAACCAAATGATAGTCAAACTATCTTAAGTCAGAAGAGCGAATGGCAATAGGGAGATTGTTCCACAGTCTAGGAGCTGCAATAGCAAAGGCACGATCACCTCTGGTTTTCAGCCTAGACTTAGGTTGCATTAACACTTGGTCAAGACAACCCTGATGTTCAAACTGAGCATCACAATGGGGAAGAAAAGAGATTAAATGTGTTAGGAGCTGGGATAGCGTGTGCGTTTGTGTTTTTTGTTGTTTCCTTTTTTGAAGCTGGCAGGCGTGGTTGTCATCCTCAGGGTTTCCCAGACACACCTGTGGAGCATCACAAGCTATTTGAGGAGCGGCGTGGCCTTTGGGTGTCGGATTATTGTGTCAGCCTCAGTGGTGACTAGTTTGCTGTCTTTGACTCCATTTATCAAGGTGCTCGACTCACTCTGGTGCCTCCATTCTGGACTGGTATCGACCAACAAGCCGGAGCGGTACCAGCACCAGCACTACCAGCACTATCATCGAACCCTGCCTGTCTCCGCCGAGGACTCCTGCCTCACATACCTAGCCTAAGACCCCAGTAAACATGTGAGAAGTTAGCTCTCCAGCTACTCCTCATCTACATTGCAGTTTCGTCTCCTGTTCCCTCCCCTTGTTAACTCTGTCCTCTGTTTCCCCTCCAGATAGTTTGAGTTCCCCACCATTGTGCTGCATTCTGTATAACTTGTTCTTTCACTGTAAATAAACCTGTTTCACTACTGTCGTGTTTGAGTGAGCTAACACCTGGGCCCACTTTTGTCACACCTGACAGAATGTATCATGGCTGTTGATCTGAATATTTCAGAAACTGCTGATCTGCTTGGATTGTTCCACACAACCATCTCTGAGGTTTACAGAGAATGGTCTGAAAATTTGAAAATATCCAGTGAGCGGGAGTTCTTTGGCAGAAAATGTCTTGTTGCTATCAGAGGTGAATAGCCAGACTGCTTTGAACTGCTGGACGCTCCTTACAACCAAGGTATACAGACTCCATCAAAACTGGATGTCCATCCCTTTATGACCACAGTGCTGCTTCCAGCAGGATAACACAGCATGTCACAAAGCTCAGATCGTCTCAAACCGGTTTCTTGAACATGACAGTGAGTTTACTGCATTCAGATGGCCTCCACAATCACCACATCTCAGTCCAATATAGCAGCTTTGGAATGTGGTTGAACAGAGGATTCCCATCAGATATGCAGCATCTATGTGACGCTATCATGTCAATACAGATCAAAATCTCTGAGGAATGTTTTCGTTGCCTTGTTGAATCTATGCCATGAACGTCCAACACAGTAAGGAGAAGGTATACCTAAAAAAGTGGCCAGTGAATGTAGATAAAATGGGTTTAGTAAGCTGTATGTACCTCACTAGAATCATTTTTACTGTAGGTCAAATGTAGCTGCCTTGCTAAGAAATGAAATGTCAGCCGCCTGCGGTGAGCACACAAAAGACTGATGGCAGAAACCCTGAACTTCCCGCCTCTTCCATTTAAAGCTACTGGTTCAATTTAATGCCAGTACAGTATAAAGATCCACTAACAAAGAGTCGGATGTGATAGAAACTGGATGCCAGCTGTCGAGCTAAATCCAATCCAGTTTAGTGTCACAGAAAAGGTAAATAGATCATTTTTAGCATCTTTGAAAACATCAAGTGTGTAAAGCAAGTATATGCTGAGGTAAAAATGGCACAGGGACTTCCCTAACACTCTCTCTCTTGCACACACACACACATAAAAGGCCCTTCCTTGAGTTTATTGATTTGTCTTTTACTCAAGATTCTCATCTCTAATAAGTGCCATTTACCAAAGGGATTACTTTGTTATCAAGTCGATGACTGAAGCAAAGAGCTCACATACTTGGAAGCTGTGCACATACGAGTAACCGCGTGTTTGCAAATAACACATCCGCATCTATCTAATCACTGCCATTTTTCTGTTTTTTTACTGTTTTTTATACTAATTCCTCACTTAGCCCGCTCTTAGTCTTCTTCTCCCTCATTGTGTCTTTATTTCAGATGTTGGATTTATATGCTGTTACATCTAATTCAGCGCGCTTCTGTCTTTCTTTCTTTCCCTCTTTCTCGCTCCCCGTGTTGCCTCGTAATTAAAGTGCACTGATATATAATTACTGTGCATATTTACCTCAAGTCCCATCTCAGTGAATGGGAAGCCTCTCCCCCTCTTTTGTCACTCTGCATTATCAAATGTTATTATTTGCATCCCGTTCAGCTTCTCAGCCATCCACTCATTAAGTCCACAGCTTTGAGAAAATTAATGACCCCATATGCAAATTGAAAGAAAAAAAGAGAAAAAGAAATAGAAAAACATAAGCTTGCTACTAAAGCAGTATTTCAGAGTGTGCGGCTGCATATTATCAGAACTGTGTGTCTCCAAGAGTGTGTGATAACATCTTCTTTTTCCATCCCTAGCACCCATAAACGCACTGTCAAAGCTCTCTGCCTTTACTAATGGCAATATTCAAGGAAACTTCAAGTTCACTTCATCTCATAATAGTAACTAGTGAATATCCCTTCAAAATTGCAGTAATAGATAAATAGAAAGGTGCTGACCTTGGTTTGGTCCTAAACAGACAGAGCTGTGCCTTTTATGAAAATTGTTGCAGTCTTGTAAGGGGTCACTGATGGCAGAAAAAAACTAATTAACTTTTTTTTTCTTTTTTATTCTCATTGCTGTTCCAATTAAAAGAAGATGTCCGACTTTCAATAGGGTTTTCCAGATTTTTTTGATTACGTTTCTTTACAAATTCCGTAATTGCTCTTCGATCACGGAGGTCATATTTTATTAAACCCGTCTCTGATTCAACAACAAATAAGAAAATGATTTATCTCCTACAAAACAGACGGCCATAATGACTGAGGTAGACAATGACAGCACTTCATAAGTTCATATGTTTTTTTCTTATTTGCACACATTTGTTCCTGCTTTTAAGCTGAGCATTGTAACCTTGTTGTGTTAATTAATTTGCATTATAATCATGGTTTACATAGACATTTTAAATGAGCTATTATCAGTATGTCTACTGATAATAGCTCATTTAAAATGACGATTGCCAAACTTCGGAGTGCCAAATCTTTTGCTTCCAAGATGAGCTTCACCTCAGATATGCATGCTTATTTACTCCTTTAGTTTCTTTTGCTGGAAGCATAGTAACAACTCCATCATTTTTACTCATTTGTCTGCATTTCAGCAGCTACATACCTTCACTTTTGTGCTCTTCCAGCATTATTTGAAATGAGGCTTGTTTGTTTCTCCCCCCTTCATAGGTTGCAAACCTTCTATCCCAACTCACAGTAATTGATAGATGTGTTAACATATGTAGTAGCAATGATAACAAATATAGTATTTATTTTTTAAAACACAAAGTTAAGGACAATAAGAAGCATACTGTAAATGCACTGGTTCTTATATAGTTGTTGAGCTCTCAAAGCACTTTACACAACATCACTCATTCACAAAAACTCTTTTTTTCTATGCTGGAGTGCTTTCTATCATTCACACAACCCAGTATCTTGCCTAAGGATACTTAGGCATGTTGACTGGAGCAGCCAGGGCTTGAACCACCAACCCTCCAATTAATAGGTGACTGGAGCTTATCCCAGCTACCATAGGGTGAGAGGTGTGGTACACAGTGGACGAACTGGCAAAAATTCAATAAATGAACAGTGTAATATACAACGCTTATGTGAAAATCCAGTTAAACAAGTGTATTGACAGCTGACAGAAAGCTGATCCCACAATGTTAGAGTCAGATAAATGAAAGGCCTCACACATACAGGCTATAGCAACCTCAGGTTGCTAGGGAAAATATGTATTTTCTAACCAGTCGCTTGCATTTTTTTGGTGAAATGGTTTTGAAAGCAAGTACTGTACCAAAGACATCACTGTGATTGTTCTGCTCACTACCAGATTGCCACAGGTGCCTGTAGTTTGCATGGAAGATGCTGATTTGTCTGCAAACACTTGCTCACTACTCAACTTAAAAAAGTGTGACTCAACCTGAAAGTATGCTGTTTGCCTTCAAAATAATTGCTGGTTTCTGTGATAATCCACAACTTTTATTTTGAAGGCAAAGAGTCTCCATTGTTCATTAAGTAGTTGGTTAGTAGTTGTGTTATCAGACATGGCCTTGTCTTCCATACCTAACCAAGCAGTATCTACACCTACAAATTATCCTGCAACTGTGGCAATCTGCTAGCACCCAAAGCAACCACATGAGGTTACTGTGACTGATTTCCTGTGATTGCCAGGAACCTCCAGGAAAGGCAATACACATTTTCCCTAGCAACCAGAGATTTCCAGTAGGACCGCTGACTATTTTCTATGTCTTGTGTGAATGGGGTGTTAACACATTTATGATCTAAATAATCTGGTAGGTATCCTCAGTTCAAATTGCTGAGGTAAACAGGGGAAAGGTCACAGAGGGAAAACACATAGTTATTAAATTTAATGTCTCTTGCACCGCTGATTCAGTTAGTGCACAGTCTCTCTCCAGTCTCACACGACTTGGTGCTGGGATGGCCGATGGTGACATCTGTCGTTTTACTACTTCAGCAGACACTGAATGAAAGCAAATGCAGAAAAAGGGATAAAAATGAAATTATTTAGCAAGTGAAAGGCACACAAAGCACCAATCTCCCAAATGGTCCTCAAACTGTTGTCTCCTGGATGAGAAATGAGAAAACATAGATAGATTTTGAAAAAAAGGTGCTCCTTTGACCGTAGTCGATTGAGGATTTGCTTCTGTTCCCCCCCCCCCAAAGAACTGGTAATGAGAACATATGCGTATGCTAAAATAAATTAGCATGCTACATTTCATTTGATGGTTTGACTCATACCTTTCAGAGATTATGCTGTGTTGGTCCTCGGTCCTTGTTTGATTCACCTGGTCTGTTTTCTTTTCCTCTGACTGCACAGGAGTGCTTTTTTTCTTCTTTGCAGTAAGTTTTGTGATTATTTGCAGCACGTGTTTTGATTGTCTGCCATCTTTCTTTTCAGCATTCAAGTAGTTACCCGAATGATAGAATTTCATTTTTGGTTTAAAAAAATATGTCTGGTAAAAAGAAAAGCTCATTGTGTTTATACTTTTCACGCTCATAGTTTTGAATGTTATGAATGCAGGACAAGTCGCTTTTAAAGTGTCAACTAAATACTTGATTTTGTGTGCAGAACATGACATTATGTCAATCCCGAGGTCAGTCAGACATAAGTAGTGACAGCACAACAGAGGGAGCGATTGCACCGTGATACTTGTCTCTGTATTGTGGCAGAAAATATCAGAGCTCTCAAAAGTGAAGTGGAAGTGAAGATTGAGTTTAGGTGTGATACACTAAGTGGTGACATTTCTGAAATGACTGCATTTGATTTAGATGCACCTGCTCACCAAAAGATACATTCAGAGAGGTTAGGGGTTTCATTTATTGCATAAAAATGTTGAATCTCTGTCCTGTTCCACGTTTGTTAAATTGAATTCAATAAAATAAAAAATGTATTTAAAACATTTAGCGTGATAATGTTTCTGTCATGGTCTCCGTGCCTGCCCGGCCAGCCCCACAAGGATACATTTGCTGTTTCGGTTCTCTCCCTCTCTACCTGGGCGGAGCTCACTGTGGGCTCCCGCCCTTGGCCCACACACCTGACAACAATCACCTGTCATCACCGGGAGCACTATTTAAGGCTGGAACACAGATCCTCTCGTCGCTGGATGATTGTACTACTGACGTTAGTGTTCTCACAGCTCCTGTGGACTTGAGCTTTGTGATTTGTGATTAGTTTGTGACTTCCCTTCTCTTCTGCTTCAGACCTTACCCCCCGGACCTGCGACCTCCCTGCCGTGTGAACGTGTGTGAGTGTGGGCAAGAAGACGTGAGCGAGTGTGAGAGAGTTACCCTGTGATTCCCTGGAGTTTTGGATTCCCTTCACCGTATATATATTGTGCACTGGAACTGTAAATAAACTGCATTTTGGAGACATCTAACCGCTCTGCGTTTGAGTCCCTATAACTAGATCGTGACAGTTTCATTAGTTGTACACTCAAAATTTAGACTGGGTGCTTGTACATCCATCTTTTATGAAAAATATCCCTGTATTTGTATAAAAATATACAAATGTATATGCCCCCCCCCAAAAAAAAAACGAATATGAGACAAATCAGCATCAACTGTGTCATACCATCACCATAATGAGTGACAGAGGTGCAGTAAATGGACTGGTTCTTATATAACGCCTCATTCATCCATTCATACAACCCTTTGAGCTGCAGGATCCACATAAAAAAGTTCAGTCGGTGACCCCACGTAAGCCTCCAGTTGCTATGAAAGAAGTCCATTCCCCTAATTAGGTATTTATAATGCAATTGCTTTGGTTGCTAGAGGTTTACAAAGTCATTAGTAGTTTTTGCAGACTAGTCTGCAAACACTTGCTAAGTAACCAACAAGTAGCAGGAATCTTACACGGAGCGACTTTTATTTTCAAAGGTGTGCCTGTGGTTTGAGTTACACTTTTTTTTTTTTAATTCACTATTGCTTATTGGGTACTTAGAGATTGTTTGCAGACAAGTCTACAAAAACTATTAATGGCTTTGTTATCCTGCTAGCAACTAAAGCAGTTGCATTATAAATACCTGTATACCTGTTTCCAACCACCTGTCAACAACAAGCAACCATTTCCCACCCAGTTGGGGATGGTTCCCCTGAGATCACAGGGCATATGAATGCATGACTGAGGCTTTTAGCAATCAGTTTTACAGTAAGTGCCAGCAACCTCCAAAAACACTCACAATCAGTCAGTGAACATTCATTTTTCCTTAGCGACTGGTGGTTGCTTGTGTCCCTGGGGCCCAAAACAAGAGAATGGGGACTAAAGATCAACTACTAATGTAAATGAAATGAGAAAATGAGAAATGAGAAAAATTGAAAAATTCCCTCTTTTTGCTGGTTTGAATATGTTGAAGAAATTCACTGTATAAACAGAACTTAAACTGTAATTATTGCGAAACTTAGGCAACTAATGCCACTGAAGGCTAAGTTCAAGGAAAGGGTTATTACTGAAAGTTATTCAGTAATAGTGTATAAATAATAATCAAATAATAAAAATCCCAGAGTTGAAGGTACCCCATCCTTACCAGCTATGGTTTTCTTTCCACTTCATTGCAGACCCTGCTAGGGAACATTAATCATTATGCAGACTGATTGCATATGAAGGAGACACATACCTTTGATTTTGAATAATTCATTAAATGTAAGTCTGATATATATTTGCAGCACAGTATTGGACCAAGCAGATATAGAATATGTATGAAAACTAGCTTTGAAGGGGAATTCTAAGGCAACTATTGAGGCTGAAGTGGTTTAAGTGTGTAGGTGCTGCTGTCTCGGGGCCAACAGGTGGTGACTTACCGCTCTCGACCTTGCACCACATCAGATGCACGCACACACAGAGAGTCACAAATCACTCACACAATCACACACTCCTGATCTTACAGATATACATATTTCACCACAGTTACACAGTAATAGAAAAACCTCCTCACTGTGCTGGGAAGTAAAGTAAGTCGGTGTTTTGTCCGTTTTGATAAATCACCTTAGCGACTTGAAGAGTGGGAAAAAAAGAAGATTGGGTTTTGGGTATGAAGACATTAGAAAAGGTTTTAGTAGTGACTGAAAAAAGGAAAGTAGTGGAACAAAAGAAACAGGGGGCAAAAGAGGAGAGAAAAAGAGAAACATGGTCGAGTAGTGAGTGACAAAATTGCAGTATAACACAAGACAGAAAGAGAATGAAAAGCCCCACAAATGAATACATACTCCAAGGAAGCAGGAATACGGTGAGTGTTTAGTTTTGTTTGGAAAAGCCGCAGACAGACAGGCAGACAGCATACATCTCCATACTGATTATGCAGCATCTATTGTCCGATGGTTTGCTAATTATTGCAATGCACAGTGCTCTGCTTTTCAGAAACCATTATGAAGCTCGGATAAGAAGTCTGACCTCTTTCTCTCTGACAGACTTGCTGGTTCTTACAATAAGAGGGGGCAGGGATGGAAAGAGGGAGGAGAGGGGGCTACATGGCTTCGAAGAAATGGAGGAAGGAAGGTCGCCTCATAAGGGGGAAGGTTGGAGAGAGGTTGAATAGTTTAGTGAAACTGAGTTTTCATTAAAAACAACTATGAGAGACATGGAAACCTTGAAGAAAAAATTATTAATAGCACAAAAGAAATACTATTAGCCAGTTGGATATGTTAGCCACATTATGCTACCTTTACATTTGGGACAACATGGGCTGTAGGCCACAGCACAACGAAAGATGATTGTGGCCCTCTGCAACAAACTTGCACCTGCCTTTAAAATGGTTGCTTCAAAGATAGGGACTAACTCTGCAACTATTCACAATCAGCTTCAAAGTTTGTCTTCAAAGTGACTTTGAACAAGGCAATACGATGGAATGGCGTCAAGTGGGCAATTACAATCCAATCAACTTCTGATTATATAGTGGTTAATGTAGCTAATCCTTAAAAATCACAAATTTGTGTCATCTTTTGGAAATGTTTTGCCATCTGCATACACAGAAATTATTTAAATACACACACAAAAAAGAAATACTGACATCGATTGCTGTGTTGGCAATCTGTTGGATTTATGAATTAGATGGCAATTATTTGTAGATCTTCACTAATCTGACCACAGTCAGTCTGAATGGGAACACAACTGTTTGGAGACAGTTTGCCTCCCACCGGGTGACCTGTGCAACTCACCTTCATCAGAGTGTTAGGGTGCTGTACACTCCACATTTGGGTGGCCAGTTGGTCACCACAACTGCTTCCAATCGGTCTCGAACAACATTTTTTTTTTAAATCCAACCACTGAGAAACCACCTATTTTCTCTAGCTGCATCGAGGTTGTTATCATAGTTTTATTCTATTGTGACTTCATCAGCCATCAGCTCCACAGGTGAAAAAAATCTCCACGTTTGCTCTCCTTCACTTACATTTGAACTTTGCTTTTCCTCACTTCCAGTATTAAGTAATTCACTCAGTGACATAATGTGAGGTAAGAATTTGTTTGTGGTGTGATGCACATGTAGTAACCTGTTATGTTGTAAACTCTTTGGATGTACTTGGGGCAAAGGACTATTTTATTGCATAAAAAAGCACTGATCACACCTTGCAGACATCTGCTCTGTCCACAGATTGCGCCACTCTGTCCACCTGACCCGATGAGAAAAAGTCCGTTTTTAACAGAAAAAACAATTTTTGACTCCAGCTTGTTATTCTGACTCAAACAGGCTCTCCTCCTCCTTATCCTTAAAGTGCTTTACAATAGTGGTGTGTCGGTCACGAACGAAATGGCTCTTAGAGCCGGATCTTTGACGTGAACGACGCGAGCCGGCTCCTTTTTTTTTTTTCTCTCGCACTTTTTTTTCCGTTTCACTCCGCATGCGAGTTGTTTTGTATGGAAGCCCGTTTCCGCCACTAAAAAAAAAAAA
>NW_005187646.1:268349-273566 GCF_000239375.1 Pundamilia nyererei | reverse complement strand
AAGAAGGGGGGGGGGGAGGAGGAACATTTTTCTTGTAAAACAAAGGGGGGCCTAGCAAAAAAAGATTGGAAGCCACTGCTTTAACCCAACTTTTTTCTGATTACCAGTAGGAAATTGGTTAATTTGAAATGAGCTGGATGAAGATAATAAAGCTATGGCTTGTGACTGTAAAATAAACATGGAAAAGAAGGAAATGAATTATCAGTAAAGGAAACAAACAAGGAGAGAGCAACTGATGAGACAGGGTTGATTGAAAAGATGTGAAAAGCAAAGGAGGAAGGACAAAATGATGAGCAGTAAGAATTAGGAGGGGAAGTAATCAAAGTGCGAGAGAAAAACTCAAAGATGCTAACAAAAGAGAGGGATGGGAGGGGGATGAAAAACTGGAACATGTAAGAAAAATAAGTGAACATACAGACAGAAGGTGACAGAGGTGGGAGGAGAATAAAACAGAGACAAAGTTTTGTTAAAAAAGATTTGAATAAACTGCAAGGCACACACACAGTTATAATACCTCTTCAGATCAAGGCACGGTCACTCCTTTGGAATAAATGAATAGTAATTGATTGGAGCAAGAACAGTACATAATGCCCAGTGTGGCTCCTTCACCACCCACTAATCTGCTGAGGAGGGTATGAGCGCTCTATACGTAGGTGTGTGTTTTTTGTGTGTCTTAAGTATCAGTCTCCAGTCTGTTAGAGGAGTGAATAGAAGTTGTTTGACAGGCAGATATTAGGCCATCATGGCCAACGTGAATAAAAGAGACTCAGATAGCAAGAAACATAAAACAGTCATTAATGTACGTACCCCGCTCTTCCCTGGAGGAGACAAAGACACACACGTGTTCATGGAGGTACACTTACAACCAAAAGCACAAGCAGACACACACTAAGGGCAAGGGTGACCAGAGCATCCTTTCCAATTGCGAAAGGATAATGGCAAGGATTGAAAAGATAAAGTAAATTACAGGACCGAAGACTGAAATTAATATATAAGACATACACACGCAATCGACTCAAATTTAGGCCTTGAGATGTCTTATTTTCATGTTCAACGTGAAGGAAAAGGACTGATAGAGCCAAATGACCATGAAGGGAATTCTATAGAACAGTCCCAAACTTTTTTTGCTGGGCCCCCCTTTGTTTTACAAGAAAAATGTTCGCGCCCCCCCCCCCCCGCACGTACATGCAACGTCAAAGGGTATTTGCCTTTTTTCACATCACACTGTGAGCCACGTTATTGTTTACATGAGATGAATTGCAGAATGGCAGATAGATACAAAATACTGTTAATCTGACTATCTTCAGGTTTTACACGCAGTTACTGTCCCTCCATTTACAAAGGCAGAGGCGACACGGTGTGATTATTTTATGTGTAGTTGATGTTTTTTTTCTGTGTAATAAAATTCGACATTGCTATCAATACATTTTTCAAAAAATGCCTCTGTGCAAAATGGATTTAAAAACATAAACAGCTGTAGGACACTGTTTGTCCGTGATTTGAAAGGGGGAACAAATCGTGGCAGGATCAGCCTGATATTATTTTTATCCCACTGTAACTTTAGTTGTTAGTCATTACAAGTGTTTGTGAACTAAAAATCAAGAATGTGGGATATTGTTTGTCCGTGATATGAAGAGCCCAGCATGGGAAAACCAATTCTGCAGGGGAGACCTACCTTGGCACTTGTGCAGGTGAAACCAAAGGGAAGATATGCTTCACTATATTTTCTAGTCTTTGGCTTAGAATGAAGTTGGTTTGGAAACATATTCAGCGATGCTTCATCTCCTGCTTTGCGTTTCTGTGCCTGCCCCATGATAGCAGTTTTGTTTTTTTTCCTTTTCATACCGCGTCCCCCCTGCCATGGCTCTGCGCCCCCCCCTAGGGGGCGGGCCCCACACTTTGGGAAGGTCTGGTATAGAAGATCAGACACATTAACAAAGACATGTAAGTCTATGAAGGTTCTCAGTAGTCCAGGTTATCATAGTCTAAGGAGCTTGGATAGAAAAGCGTCTGGACTTCTTTATGTCTCTTAAAGTCGAGAAGCTTCTTCAGACATGTAACTGTATTTGGGTAGTTGGTGTTAATGCCAGGTACATGATCATGTGTATGAAAGCATTAACTGAGGTTTTTTCCAAAGTTTTAAAGAGTCAACGGAAGCTATATATTTTGACTTACATCTCTGCAGTAACGTAGGTTGATAAAGGAATTGATGAGTTTTATAAGAATCAAATTTATGACACACACTGACTCAGTCAGTCATGAACATAAGTTATTCTATTGCGTTTACACATCTCAGAGAGGAAATCCGAAGCATGGGATCAGTACGAGAGGTTAAAAGATAATAATAAAAAGATGGCATGCAAATTCTGAAGGCAGATATTTGATCATCTAAAATGTGGCTCGTTATTTGAAATGTGTAGGCACTTTAACATTAGCAAGCCAACATAACCGCTCACGACCATGATCGATTGACGGTATCTTGTAAACCTAGTAAAGTTCCAGACCACAACAATTCAAAAATCAAACACATTTTCACGTTTTCCAATCAAAAAAAAAGATAAATTAAATCCATTTTGCATGTTAATGTAGAAGTTTAGACATTTTTGGAAAAAAAAGAAAACTTCGGCCTTGACCTTGTTTTAGGAAATGTTGCTTACAAACTTTGTAAAATTTACATTGAAAGGACGTGTTTTTGTCAGGGATGCAGATACAGGACTTTAACTTCCAACTTGTGGTTCACCAGAGCAGCTCTGAACATGTAGGGACAGAGTAGATGTATCAAATCATGGCTCTAAAAAAAGGATATTTCAGACATATTAGCATTATTTATAAAGTCGATATGGGACGTGCTTCGGCAAATAGTTTCACTTTTTATGCATCCAGCAGACACAGAGAAACGCTGGGATTCATTCAATCATATCTGTTTAGAAATGTGCCCATCCTACATTTAAAATATGTGCACATGTAAAATTACTGTCAGATTTATGAAATGAATCATGAATTATTTCATGAATTTATTAAAAGGCTCATTCAGAATTATTTAAAACCAACAGGTTTGTACTATGTGTAGTCCGCATACCTGCATACCTTTCTCAAAACAGAGAAATGTACCTAAATGAGTAATAGAAAGGTAGGGCTAATGTTGCTCTAAGAGAAGCTGCACTGATAAACCAAGAAAGCAGGGGAATTTCCAACTGAAAGAAAATTTTCTGAGGAAGATTTCACAAAGGGGCCAGCTTTTCAAAGTGTTTCCTCAGGACTGAAAAACATTGAAAAGTATTGCTGAATATCAGTTTTCCTGAGATGCTCACTGTGGCTCAAGGAAAAATGAAATGCTTTGGAAAAATGAAAATTTAGCTGAAGTGTGAGCATAAAAAAAAGAAGGAAACAGGTGGTGGACAAGGAGGGTCCAGCAAGGATGGTCACTTTAGATGAATGGTTATGTAAGATAGACGTTATTTATCCCCCAGAAGCAGCAAGATTCACAACATGTGGTTTTAATGTGCAAAGCAAAATTCTGTGAGGATTATTTTTTTAATATTGTTTTAGAAAAGTAAGTAAGTAAAATTTTTTTTATATAGCACATTTCTAGATAAATCACAAAGAAAACTGTAAATAATGACAAAAATGAAATTAGTTATTATGTTTCTTTTATATTGTTATTATTCATCCACACATTACAAATAAATTCAAGTAAGAAAACATTGATGAGTCCCAGATTAGTACATGAAATGTTTGTAGGCAGGGTTTATGCACAGATAGGATTTGTGAATGAGAGCCATTGCCATCCCATTGCTGTCCACTACACATTCTGTTTCAGCTGCTTCTGGTTTAGAGTAATAAATGCTCATTTTTATTTATTGATTTTTTTTGCATAATGACACTGAGGGCAGTTTAACACCTATAGTTTGTTCACTCTGGTCATGATCGGTTTATGATTTTATTTTACCTTTTAACCTTTTCATACCACCAGTACACCAGTTCAACAAAAAATATGTCACTACAAACCTAAAAACTTTTAGGTTAAAAGCTGTTGGACAACACAGAGATTTTTACTCCTAACATTTATATTTATATGTGCAAATTTCAGACAAAGCTGTACTCTGCATGTCTGTGGTCTGTGCTACTTCTCAGGATGCACAGCATACAACTAATAGTTCAGTCACCCCAAGGTTAGATCATGTGCTCTTGAGTTTGTTCTTGGTGTAGCTGTTTCGGTCTCCACCCGAGTGTGATTACCGTGTTCACATCTTCATAAAGGAAGGAAACAAACCAGAGCTGGATTTAAACCGACTGAACAGCACAGGTGTGAAAACGCCCAGAATTCAAATGTGAAATTGTGAGTTTTTGGTCATTTACTGTGGCATTGCTATTAAGCGTGACCTCTTTCATATGTAGTCATTTTAGCTAGTGTTGTTATGAAAGCACAGATAATAGCATTCAGTTTAAAAAAAGAACTGCGGGCTTTTCTTTTTCCTTCAATACAGGAATCATTACGTTCAGCTCTTTGTAAAATACTCTCCTGGAAGGTGTCGAGTGTGCTGTCGTTATTGTTACTCTTTAATGTGACTTCAGGCGCTCACCTGTCACTGAACACTGATGGCTGCAGTCTGCTAAATGAAACATGCGGGAAGCAGTGAACAGCGACGTGCACGAGGGCAACAGTTTTGTTTCAGCTCCTCCATGGGATTCAAGGTTAGGAGAGATGTTGAATAAAACACAGACAATTCTTCATGTAAAGACTAAATATGTGTTGCGCTGACCTCTTGATACTCGCACATCTGTAATATGCATGTGTGAATATCAGCAGTGGAGGACATTAATAAAGCAGATGAAGACAAAAGGACGATGTAGCTAAAGCAGGTGTGATTATACGACTGAATGAAACATGAGTTGAAGTGTGAAGAGGAGCAAAGACGTGCCCCAAAAAGACCTCAAACTGTATGTTTGTTTGTTACGTAAAATAAAAAGAGACTTTCATCACACTGTAAAGACAGAGATATAAATATAATGGGACAATAAGACATTGATCGCTCACTCAAGGTAAACTTTAACACAATAGAAGCACTGTGTGTCCGTGTGTAGGTACACTCGCTTAACGTTCCCGGGACTGATTTTATAAAACAGAAGATATTGACATGTAGTGAAGTGCTGTAACTGCGCTCGAGGCATTTCAAGTCTCTTGCTCTTGACGAAGGCGGTCGCACTTTTCTCCTC
>NW_005187646.1:254838-266396 GCF_000239375.1 Pundamilia nyererei | reverse complement strand
ACATCTTGGAAGGACTCGCTCAGAATAACATCTCTGAGAGCAAATTGGATTACATCTTGGGGAGGCTCACTGTGGTCGTGAGTTCTCAGAATCGGCTCTTTGAGCACAAGAATGACAACATCACAGAGCGCAAGTTTGATAACATCATGGAGAAGCTCGCGGCTCTCCAACGGGAGATTGAGAGACCAGTGTTGGACTGTTAGAACTGCTTTGAAATTCATATGAGCTGTTCGCACTAAAGTAAAAAGCACCATCACTTCATGCAGATACCCTCTCGGCGCCAGCTGCGGTCGCAAGGCTGGAGCCGAACAAAAACACCCTGATAACGACTGTGTTTAGTCTGTTCCTTCCCATTCAAGGCCACCTGGGTTGGCTGGAAGACTGTTAACTTAGCCTAGCAGGGCGAAGGACACTGTCTCAGCTGAACGCACACACATACATATACACTGATATGCACACACTCATCCCCCCTCCCTTTCCAAACGCCTTCGATGCTTGTTCCCTCCTGGGAACACGGCGGGTCTGAGCCCGCGCTGCAATGGTAGCGCTGGGCAGGATGGCTGCTGTGTTTGCTTCGGATTACTCCTCACCCCCCACCCGACCCTGTGGCTTGTCACGTGTTCCATAATGTTGTGCTGTGGACATTTATGTGCTTTTTTGTGCAGAGGAGTTTTTTTGTTTCCTGTTCTCATGCTGTGCTCCCAGGAGCCCAGCATGAGTACAGGTCTCTTTTTTTCCTCTTGTACTTTCCCATTTTAGTGTATATTTCTTATAAGAACCTCTTGTAGTGTATATTTTTTCTGTAACGCTACCGATCTCCGACCTGTATCCCCATGTGATGTCTGTGTTGTGTGTGTAAGGTCGGGGGGGTCCCATTTCACTGCAGGGCAACCTGCACGTGGCGAATAAAGCCTTGATTAATTGATTGATTGATTGAAGTGCTTTTAAGGAAAGTATGCATTCAGTATTTAAACACTAAAGAGAATTACAAGCACCTGATTCTGCCTTTACTAACAACTCATCTAAGTCTGCTTATTAACTGCTTTAAATTTGTTTTGTTGATGCTACTTCCAAGTGAAAACTGGTTTTTTTTGCGTAACTTCTGCACCGGATTTCTACAAATGATTTTTCAAATTACTCTTGAAATGTTATGTTTAAAAAGGGGGTTTAGTCTGCTAGAAAAAAGTCATAAAAATGTTACCCATGTCATCAGCTTCTGTACCAGCAAAAACTTATTCTCAGACATTCTTTAGTGGTACTGCTAATTCAGTATCCATGTAGCTGTAAAGATGCTGCCAACATCAAAATCACCTTCTTCCAGTTTCACAAAATAAATGTTTCCTTAACAAACATATTCAGGTAAGGTAATGACAAAATAAAGTGTTATTGTGAGCATTATGTCTCCGAGCCTTCTGAAGTTTATTTTTAAGGTTTCTTTGGCTGCCTTTTCACACATTTCCAGTCCAGTCCTTGAACCTGACCATTTTTCTTTTTGTTTCATATGTGACTTAACACTGAGCTTTGACTCATTTAAGCAAGAAAAAATGCACCTAACTCTTTTCTCGACAGACAGCTTAGAAAAGAACCCATTTTAAATTGTACCTGTGGGCATTTTGTTATTAGCAGCCTGTCACAAAAACACATATTTTGTTCACATATCTTTAGTTGCAGTTACAAAAAACAAAAAACAAACATATCACAGTTCGACAGACTGTGATATGTTTCAGCAACACGGTGATTATCAAAGTGCTATTAGGCCTAAACATTTCATATCTCAGCATGGTGTGCAGTGTGTTCTTAGAAGATTTAAAGCAGCTGGAGAAGTGGAGAACAAAAGACAAAGGGGAATGTCTTAAAAAACTATATACAGCAGATGAACAGGATCTGAAAGTCTTATCAGTAGATAAAAAGTCCATCAAAGACTTGACAGAGGACCTGAGTAATGGAAGGGAAACGGGTATGCCAAATTACACAAGAACTGGACCCATTTGACCTGCAAAAGCTTCATTTTTCAGCATGACAGTGATCCCAAACACACTGCCAGTCATGGATCGGCCTCCCCAGAGCCTGGACCTCAACATTACTGAGGCAGTGTGGGATCATGTCGACAGAGAACAGAACAAAAGGCAGAAACATCCAAAGAAGAGCTTTGAATGTCCTTGGAGAAGTCTGGATAACTATTCCCGAAGACTACTTAAAGAAATGACAAGAAAGCTGCCTAAGAGAGTTCAGACTGTGCTGAAGAATAAAGGTTCAGTACAGTAATTGTACAAACTCTGTTTTTGCCTCATATAATGTCTTTCCACGTCTTTTCCATGTCTTCCCTAACCCTTTCTCCTATTTTCTCCTATTTTCCTCACAAAATATAAAGAAATGAGAGGTGGCTTGAGAGTTTTGCACAGTGCTGTAATTTCTTGAAATAGTCTTTCAAATCACACAGTTTTTTAGTTGCCAATAATAAACAACATTATCAAAATGTGTGTTCTTGAAAATTAAAATCATTAAACTGACTATTGTGGCCACCAGTGGTTAACTTGTGCAAATCAAACCTGTTTCTTGGCCGGTAAATCTGTCCTGCAGTGAGTCTACTGCCGCACCTTGCAGGTGCTTGGAAATAGTTTGGCAACACATAAACATACAGCACATCATCCAACTGAGAGACACACTGTAAAATGCATTTCCCTGAAACAAAACAGTAGGCTGTTTAACAGACGGGGAATGTGGCATGGAGCCTTTTGTTTCATCTACACATCAGAACTGAAACTACACATTTGTTGTTGGTATTAATGTAGACCCTATGGGAGTCAGTCCACTTACAGATGCACGTTTCCACCTGACTGTCTAAAGTGACAGTGAGGACACATTTTTATTCATCTGTTGTCTTGTCCAGTATTGATATCAGTGCACATATGCAATCTTTCATTACAAAGGAGGCCTATTAATAAATTAGCAGGAAGACAATGGAGATTTACATATTTATTTTTAGCTTGCATGCCATATCCATCTCTGGAAAAATCAACAATACAAAACTCAAACGATTTATCCTTAGTTCTAATTTTTTAAAGAATCTGCATGGGCCAAGATAGTCACGAAAACAACTGCAGTTGGAGCCATTTCACATTATTTAAAGTGCTTTCTGTGAGTTGTGTTTTGCAACCTTGCTTCTCATGTTTTCCTGTTCCTTTCTCAAATTTACTTACAAGTTTGGTTTTTATAATCAGTCTTAAACTCATTTTCCATCAGTTTACACACATATACACAATGGGCATGAATTTTATGGTCATTTTTTTCTTCTAAGGATTTCTGTGAACTGTGATTTCTTTTTCCCAGTGTAGAATTATGGTACAGCATACATCGTTAATTATTTTAGAACGACAAGAACTGGTTTTTAATTTACTTTGGAAATTTTCTAATCCACACAATGTGAAAAGTATACATAGAGTCTCAAATATGTACACTTAGTCAAATCTTTAAAGTGCTGCTGAAGGTTCTACAATATTGTTTAACTTCTCATTAGCAATAATAATTGACAACTAGTGGTGGTTTCTCTTTGCAACATAATAAGGACTTGTTTGACAGCACTCATTGGACTGACCAATACTCAGAACAATGGGAAAGTCCAAGGAACTCAGTGAAGATATAACAAGGAGAACTGTACTGTGTGTAAGTACAAGTCATTTGGCTGTGTCACCACTATGCAGAGATCTGTAAGAAGACCCACTGTCACCCTCAGAAGAAAATTGAAGGATCAAGGGTTGAGCTATTTGGCCACAATGACAAGATGCATGTTTAATGCTTTCAAACCTAAGAACACGGTACTGACTGTCAAACATGTCAAACTTCACCTCAAATTAGCAGCTATACTGCTGAAACCTGGATACAAGTGTTCCAACAGGACAATGATCTCAAACACATCAAAACTGGTTTTGGAGTGGATAAAGCAGGCTAGTTTTATCCAAATTTGGGGACTATACTTAAATGCTGGGTCTGTGCTAGGAAACCAACCAGTTTAAATGAACTCTACAAATTCTTCTAAATGAAGAGTGGTCAAATATCCACCCAGAATTGTACAAGAGGTTCGTATTTAAAGTCATTAAAGATGGGTGCTGTACAATCATTCCACCCTGGAAAAAGAACAATTCAAAGAAATCATTAAAAGTCCAAAGATTACCCTGACATTCATGTTTATAATGAGTGCACGTAAACTTCTGACCACAGCTGTAGTTGCATAGTTGCCATTTAACTGCAATTATGTTTCTGGTCACTTTATAATTACTGTCTCAAAACTGTAGCCATCTGATCCACTGATGGATCAGAAATATTATCCATGCAACTGAAAAAAAACACCACTTCTATATTTAGGTACCTAAACTGAGATAAAATGTGTGGAGTACACAGTACGGCTTGAATGCTCGATGTGGGATCTGAAATTGTCATTATAGGCTGTAAAACAGATATTCTGATAAACTGTTCTGACCACCAGTCGCACCCTTTTATTTATAAATATAAAAGGCTTACATACAGAAACTCCACGCTGAGTCCTTTCATGTGCGTGCCCTCCAAAACACTGCCCTCTTCACCCCCACACACACAAATACATTGTATATCTGTCCATCGGTAAAGTGACGGCCTATCTGAGGTGGACTGCAGGGTACTTAAGGCTATCTGCAGCTAATTCAAGATATGTGAAATTGAAGGGAGATATGACATGAGCGAAGAGAGGGAGCGGAGGAAGAGAACAAGAGAAGTAGAGAGCAATGGGAAAAACAGTAGGAAATAGAAAAAGCGGCAGAGATGGAGATGAAAAATAGAGAGACTTCTTGGAAAAGCTTTCAGATAAATGCAGAAATGATAAATAGAAACCACACAAGGACAGAAAAAGTATGTGGTGTGGGCAGTGATGTGTGCGTTTCAGGTGCTTATGTACTGTGCTTGTTTGTATACACATGAGCCCGTGTGTGCACATGTGTATGTGCGCATGTGCGTGTGTGTGTGTATGTGTGAGTGACTTTGAGGTGCAGTCCTTGGCACACAGATGCCCCTCCATTATCTGCCTGTCTTCGTCCGCTCAACCTACTCTGCCTCGGGCAACTCTCTACTTTAAAGAGCTGTCCAAAGGATACACACACACCTACAAGTGTGCACGCACACACACACACAGACTCTTCCTCACTCCATGTTCCAGTGGGGCAGAGTGGTTTGGCATGGAAGTGCTTGGCTAACAGCTTGCAAGAGTAAGGTGACATTTCTCTGTATGCACAGCAGTGTGTGTGTGTGTGTGTGTGTGTGTGTGCGTGCGTGCGTGTGTGTGTGTGTGGTAAACTAGCAGGTGCAGCTCTGGAAGTTTTTTCATACTTGAGCTTGTGTGAGCATTTTAACATATGGGTTTTGAGATTTGTGTTTGACTGTCTGAACTGGAAGTTCAGTGTTCATTTAGCTATACAATTTGCACAGTGTACCTCATATTGTGTGTGTGTGTGTGTGTGTGTGTGTGTGTGTGTGTGTGTGTGTGTGTGTGTGTGTGTGTGTGTGTAAACAGAGAGCACACTCTGTGATGAGCCACATGAATTTTGATTCTTTCAATATTTTATTTTGCTGTTATATGACTGAACTGCATGGAGCACAAACTCCTGCTCATCTTTCAGTGCACAAGTATTACACTGTACTTTACAATAATACAGTATAAAGTATTACACTTCATTAGGTTCACCATTTATCTAATCTAATTAGCCAATCACAGACAGCAGCTCAGTGCATAGGCATGTAGACATGGTCAAGACAACCTGCTCAAGTCTTGATTTCTGCTACAATATACAGATGGTAAAGTCAGAATTCGGCATAGGCGACATGAAATCAGGACCCAGCCTGCCTTTTATCAGCAGTTGAGGCTGCTGGTGTAATGGTGTGGGAGATCTTTTCTTGGCACACTTTTGGGCACTTAATACCCCTAATGCTATCATTTAAACTCCACAACCTATCTTTGTATTGTTGCTGACCATGCCCATCCCTTTATGACCACAGTGCACCATCTTCTGATGGCTACTCCCAGCAGGATAACACATCATGTCACAAATCTCAGATCATCTCAAACTGACATGAACATGACAGTGAGTTTACTGCACTCAAACGGCCTCCACAGTCACCACATCTCAGTCCAGTAAAGCAGCTTTGGGATGTGGTGGAACGGGAATCTGTAGCAACTGTTTGATGCTGTCAAGATGGACCAAAATCTCTGAGGAATGTTCCCAGTGCCTTGTTGAATCGGTGCCCTGAAGAATTAAAGCAGTTCTGAAGGTAAAAGGGATTCAACCTGGTCCTAGCAAATGGCTGGTGAGTGTATATCTTCACTTTGAGAAAAAAATGGTGGCACTTAACCCCTAGCTCTAGGACTTCAAGTGTGTGTAAATACACAAATTTTCTGTGTAATCTGCAATTTTGCTGGCATGAAAATCAGTTTCTCAGTTTGTGTTTCATTTCACGCAGCCAGATAGGAGAAAAAAGTATCACTGTAAGCATTACATTTGTGGGACCACTAAAGTTGTTTTGGTGAACAAATAAATCTAAGATTACTGAGTTACCTCATTATTTTTTGCCTGTAAAATGAGATTATTCTCACAATGAAGTTTAAATGTTAAGGAGAGGAGAGAGGAGTGTGGTTATTGCACAGCGGAGCAAAATTCAACCTAATGAATAAAAAGTGAAAGTGTGTGTGTGTGTCTTTGTGTCCCTATCGACTAATCAACAATACACCTTGAAGACACAGCAGATAAGGGAGGAGATAGGCTCACCTTGAGACGCACACCGTATATAAACATAATGCTGCTCACACACACACACACACACACACACACACACACACACAGTAGATTCCTATTTGACCTGAGACTTTTAGAAGCTTTTCTCTTTTTTCCTGATAACTTCAGTGTGACAAAATGGCTGTAACTTAGTGGCTGGTGCTGTGAATAGATTAATTAGAGAACACAAAAAAAATTCAGCCCTGCCGCCTCACCAATTTCTTATCATTGAAGGAGAAAAAGTCGTGGTTTGCCGGCAGTGGAAACCAGAGGAAACAAGAAACACTTCACACTTACCGTATGACAAAATAAAACTGGTGTTGACAAAGCAAATAAAATAATCAGGCGGTAATACTAACCAAGCCAACAGGGTAATGTGTTTGACTGCAGGACTTAAACACATGTAGAAACATGAGAGTGAACAATATATTTTTATTTATTTATGCAGATATAAAGGGTATAAGAGTCTATCAACAAGCCAATCTGCACTTAGAGTGAGGAGCTCTTGAATTCCTTTTATTTGCATTAAAACCTGCAGGTTTAAAGCACTGAGGAAAATACGAGACACAATATATCTCTGCCATTTGTGAGATCAAAATCATTAGCTCCTCTTTGAAGATTATTTCCAAATTTTCCCCAATTTTAAAATACAGCATTTATATGCTACACAGCAAATCCAGCATGTCCAAATTAACACTGTCGGATTTGATTTCAACACTATTAAAGTGTCTATATGGGTCCACACCAGAGAGTGTTAATTTAACTCTTTTTGGAGAGTTGGTACGTTAACTCTGATTTAGTGTTAAACACCAAATCTGTCTGGAGTTGATAATTTAACACTTGGTGTTAAGAGTTTATATATTAACTCTCAAAGAGTATTTTAGTTTAACTACGTAAGAGTTATCTTCTAATTCATTCTAAAAAGCGGGAATTTTACTGTTCTGAACTTCTAGAAATTTCTTTTGGAAATAAACATTTACTAAAAAGACGCAATGGTTTTTGAAAAACATTTATTCTGAACTGTGCACCACAATTTCAAAACATTTTCTGAAAGATGTAACAGTATACATGTTCTCACTTTCATTAGAATTTTGTTTATCAAAAGGTCTGACATAGGTGAGCTGGTAAATGCAAATAACAGCATTCTCATCACTTATTTCTTCAATACAATATGCATGTCCTTCATTCATCCCTTTGTGGAACTTCAACGCACTTCTGCTCTCCCCCATAATCTATCTTCAAAAGCATATCCTATGTGGAGATTGAATAAAAATTAGTTGACACTAATTAATGGCACAAATAATCCAGTAAACAATTGCAGCACAGTAAAAAATAAAAAAGGAATCCTTTTTGAGCCATTACTTGTGTAAAGTATTTTCCCAAAAGACAAGGACACTGGCAACAGGTAATACTGAACTAAATGTAAAACCTCAACCTTTTTCATTTTTACCTAAACCGTGTGCACAAAACTCTGGAGGGATCTATGCTAACGTAGAATCCAGTCAGGACGCCTGCTACTGCTGTTTGCTCGTTTTTGTTTTTTTTTTTATGCGAGATCATTTTCAGGCTTAAAGTAGCACCATTATACCAACATTTCACATTCTAGACATTGTTTTAGGTGTATTTGACCAAAGGTTTGACTGAAAATTCACATGCAAGCTTTTTTTCAAGGCTGTGGTATTTGCCCGCAAACAATACCTTTCAGCTAGCTAAAACAGAATATTATGCTATCAGTGAGCAACATGGCTAATGCCTTTCACACAGCTTTGTCTCAACTCCAAAGAGCCACAGAAGTAAAAGCTAATAATAATAATTGAAACAATCTTTGAAAAAATTACTTACCAAGCATGGCAAACAACTCAAATATGTCGAGCAAAATGTTCTGAAACAGCTTCACTTCAGCTTCGATTGGAGCCGTGCTGGGGGCGGAGTCTGTGAATTTACTCTATTGGTGTCATAGCCCCTGTCGGAGTTCAGAGTTAAGAGGTCAAGAGTTAATGTTTCCATTGTAACACCTCCAGATTTGACAGACAAACACTCATTTTTAACACTCGATTTTGACTACTATCATTTTACACCTCAGAGTTACATTAAAAGAATGTGACTCTACTTAGAGTAAAATTAACTCTACGTTTGCAAGAAGACTACTAACACCAAAACTAACTAACTAACTGCTGTGTAGTTTTCTTAGTTGCCTGAACACCAACATGTTTATTGAGCCAAAGTACAAACCACTACTGTGCAATGATGTTCACTAACTTCGTAATGCTTCGTAATGAAATTAAAACTAAGGGTTATCTTCCAAAAGTATAAAAACTTCAGTGAGGGTTCGAGGTGTAACTTGAGAAAGCATCGTGCCAAAATCAAAAGAAATCAGTTTAGACTTGAGTGACATCATCAAGAACTTTAGAGACAGTTACACAGTACAGAACAAGCCTGGCAGACGTGGGAAGCCAAAGACTTATCAGAGATGTGTTTAAAGATCCCAGAATAACACTAGTGAATGACTTCGCCAAGTTCCAAATGCAGTCTTAAAAAAGGTCAATTGCTAGAACCCTGCAGGGTTGCAGACAAGAAAAACTCCACTTCTGCGGAAGAGATGGCTTCAAGCCAGACTGAAGTGAACAAAGGATTACAGGAAGCCCCTCCTTTGATCAGATGAAACACAACTCGAGCTCTTTGGCCACAGAGACACTGCTTATGTTTGGAGAAAAGTGGGAGAGGCTTAAAACCCAAAGAACACCATTTACACAGTAAAACACAGTGGTGGGAGTATTATGCTGTGGGGATGCTTCGGTGTGTCTGGAACTGGGAATCTAGAAAGAATAATGAAGAAAGAAGGATATGTGGAGATGAAAAGAAAAACACAACTACTGGCCAGAAGACCATCAAATCTGGAGGAGCTTGAGGGATTTACCAAAGAAGAATGGGTTGGTATTGTTTAGAAGACGTGTGTGAGATTGTTGACTGCAGACTGTTACTCACCAAAAAAGATCACCATTTGCATCTCTGGGGCTAATAATTCTGACTCTGGTAGTTTCTCTGTGACAAGTAAAAATTAATAAGCATCCAAAATAAAACTAGGACGTTTGAAAAAGCTGTATTAAAGATTTTCACTGCTACCTGTTTAACCTTGTGGGATACCATGCTCGACCTAAGCCGTAAACTACTCTCTCAGGCCTAAAAGAGAATTCTTTCTAATGCTGCTAAAATGCAACTCGTTTAGCCTGCATTTACTTGGTTATTTCTTTTTATTTGATATAATAATTGCCATGTCTGTATCTGTACTGCAATAGTCTGTGTGTCTTCGTGCATGTGTGTATGTATGTATGTATGCATGTGCATGTGCAGTGATTATGTGAGCTATTAGCTGCTAAGTGGACTAGTGTCTGGCAGCATGCCCAGCCTGTTCCCTCGGGAGGGAACAAGCACGTCTTAAGACAGGGAGAAGGAGCAGCGCTAAATCAATGTTTGGTTTCTGCTGTGTGTGTGTGTCTGTGTGTGTTCATCAGAGAGGTTTTTTTTTTCTTTTCTGTGAACAGAAGCCTAGATTTTATTGCGATTAAAAATGTTTATCAGTGTCATTTTTCAAGGACATGAATTGACAGTGTGTTTTTATGCTTTACTCGCTGACTCTCCACAGATTGGTCTAATTGTTGCCTGTATGTACATGCATTAATACTCTCAGTGAGTAAACACCATTAAACCGGGAATAAGCAAAAGAACGGTGAGTGTCATTGAAACTGCACTGCAATATTATGTTTACCATATGTGGGATGAATTAAAAGAAAAAAAAATGCCACTATTTTACTGTTCCATTTGCTGCACTACTGGTGCATTTGTTTCCTTTAAACGACTAAATGGGTGTAGATGGTAACTCAACCAGCATCTCATGGCGACCATAGCAAATGCTTTCAGCAGTGTATTTAGGCTGGGTGTGATCAAAAACAGATTAATGCAAGTAATCCTTTCAACATTAAATCTAATCTTGGCCGATGAGCCCTCTCAAGAAATGAGATTGTATACTTCCAAAAGTATGGTTATGTTATTGTTTATTTAACAAGAATGAAGCCAAAAAGTTGAAGTAGTGTGTAAAAAAATAAAAACAGCCTTACTGCTTCCACAGGAATTAAGAGGGTAAGTAGCAGCCAGGTGCTGCTAATCAAATGCACTTAATTAAGTGATCATCAGTAAGTGTGAGCGCCTCTATGAGAGTAGAAGTTTTGCTGGACTGGAGCATTCAAGTGTGTGCTGACACAATGCCAGGAAGAATGACGTTATTTCCAAACAGTTTGAAGTCCATCATTCCATAGTGAGAAAGATTATTTACGAGTGAAAAACATTCACAACAGCTATCAATCTTCCCAGGAGTAGACGTCCCAGCAAATAAACCGGAAGTTCAGACCGTGCAATGCTAAGACAAACTGCAAAAATATCCAAGAGTTCAGACTCTACAGGTCTAATCAGCATGTTAAACTGTTCAAGAGAATGCAATTACAAAAAGACTGAACAGGTATGGCTTGTTTGGAAGGACTGCCAGGAGAAAGGTGTCTTAAGATAAGATAAGATAAGATAAGATAAGATAAGATAAGATAAGATAGGACTTTATTGATCCCACAATGGGGAAATTTTTGCGTCACCTCAGCTCAGGTACAGATATCAGAAGGAAATACAAAAATACAAATAAGTACAATCAGTGAAAAAAGTAAGATAATACACTATATACAATGGTAGCATACACAGTATGTGATTATGGATATGGTT
>NW_005187646.1:252131-253553 GCF_000239375.1 Pundamilia nyererei | reverse complement strand
CTGAACAACCGGATAGAGTCTAACTGCTGTTGGGATGAATGATCTGCGAAAGCGCTCCTTCCTGCAGCAAGGGTGTTTCAGTCTCTGACTAAAGGAGCTGCTCAGCCCACTCACATACTCATGCAGTGGGTGATGTGGGTTGTTCATGATGGATGTCAGCTTTACTAACATCCTCCTCTCGCCAACCACCTCCACAGACTCCAGGGGACATCCCAGCACGGAGCTAGACCTCTGCACCAGTTTGTCAATCCTGCTCCTGTCCTTGTCCGTGCATCCACTCCCCCAGCAGGCCACTACATAGAAAAGGGCAGATGCTACCACAGCGTCATAGAATGTCCTTAACAGAGTCCTGCAGACTGCGAAGGACCTCAGTTACCTCAGCAGGTGGAGTCGACTCTGGCCCTTCTTATACAGGATGTCTGTATTTGTAGTCCAGTCCAGTTTATTGTTGAGGTGAACACCCAGGTACTTATAAGAGTCCACTATCTCAATGTCTTTCCCTTGGATGTTCACCGGTGTGGTACGGGTTGACTTCCTCCTGAAGTCTATGATCATCTCCTTTGTCTTGCCGGCGTTGATTTGGAGTAAGTTGGTCTCACACCAGCCAAAAAAGTCACTGATGACCCCCCTGTATTCCTGATCATTCCCGTCTGATACGCATCCAATGGTGGCTGTATCATCTGAGAACTTCTGTAGATGGCAATCGTCTGAATTATAACAGAAGTCTGAAGTGTAAAGGCTGAACAGGAAAGGTGAGAGAACCGTGCCCTGTGGTACCCCCGTGCTGCAGATTACCACCTCGGACACACGGTCATGGAGCCTCACATACTGTGGTCTGTTGGCAAGGTAGTCGATGGTCCATGCAGTCAGCTGTTTGCCTACTCCGGCTCCCTCCAGCTTCCCTCTCAGTAGTGCAGGTTGGATGGTGTTGAAAGCACTGAAGAAGTCAAAAAACATGATCCTCACAGTGCTCCCCACCTGCTGTAGGTGAGAGAGGATCGGTGTAACAGGTAGATGACAGCGTCATCCACCCCAATTCCAGAACGGTAGGCGAACTGCAGGGGGTCCATCACTGAGCCCACCAGTGGCCGAAGGTGGTGCAGGATGAGCCTTTCCATGGTCTTCATCAGACGAGAAGTCAAGGCAACAGGCCTGAAGTGGTTGGGCTTCCTGGGGTGTGCGATTTTTGGCACCGGAACCACACAGAAAGTCTTCCACAGTTCAGGCCCAGGTTGAAGATGCACAGGGCCACCTGACAGAGCTGGTCTCCACAGTCCCTGAGCAGTCTGGAGCAGATTCCATCCGGACCTGCTGCCTTCCTTGCCTTTGTCTTCTTGAGCTGATTTCTCACCTGATCAGCTGTGAAGTAGATGTGAGGCTGGGCTGGAGTGGGGGGTGGGGCTGGCTTTGTTGTGGGTAGAT
>NW_005187646.1:249677-250977 GCF_000239375.1 Pundamilia nyererei | reverse complement strand
CTCTAACCAGTTGAAAGCCATCCAGAGTTATGACAGAGTCCGGTGTGTGGTCCATGAGCCATGTCTCAGTGAACAGGAGGAGGCTGCTCTGCTTGTACTCCCACTGCAGTCTGGTTAGCGCAATTAGCTCTTCCATCTTGTTGGGTAAAGATCTTACACATTACCCATGAGAATGGATGGAATGCTTGGTTTGTACCGTCTCCTTCTTTCCTGGTACTTCACTCCAGCCCTGCATCCCCTCCTCCAACATCGTAATTCCTTTGGAATCTTGGGTCGCTCCTCCGGGAGTACTTTCCTGTTGCCCAGTTCTAGCAGCTGCTCCCTACTGTAAACAATGGCTTGGCGTACAGATTCTCCAGAAGTGATGGTAAAAAGTCCCAAAAAGAGTAGAAGACATACTACTACTCTCACGAAAATTTGTGGGTCCATGTCCCTTTGCACAACAAATAAAACACGACTAAGAGTGTCGGGTAAAAAATGCTTAAAGTACAAGAAAAAACAGAAAGGAAAGGAAAAAGCTGGGAGCTGAGGAAACAGGCTGCTTACTGTGGTGCCATCTTGGAAAATTTTTTTTTTCTTGACTCTCTAAAGAACACATATGTTTGCAAAGTCTCATCAGATTAAACAAGAAGACTTCTAGAAAAATGTCCTTTGGATAGAAGCCAGCACCATGTAAACCAAACACACCATATCAGCACAAACACCTCATACCAACTGTGAAGCACGGTGATGGAGGTGTGATGATTGTGCTTGCTTTGTAGCCACAGGACCTGAGCACCTCGCAGTCATTGAGTCGACTCCTCTGTTTACCAAAGTATTCTAGAGTCAGATGTGATGCCGTTTGTCTGAAAGCTAAAGCTTTGACCAAACTGGGTCATACAAAAGAACAATGATCCCGATCACATCAGAAAATCAACAACAGAAAAGAATCAAAGTGTTGCAATGACCCACTCTGAGTGCAGACCTTGACCTGGTGAGACCTACAGAATTTTACGTAAACGAATGCCTGCAAGCCTCAATGAACTGAAGCAACACTATCAGGAAGAGTGGGCCAAAATACCTCCACAACAATGCAAGAGACTGATAAAGTCAGACAGAAAACCATTAGTTCAAGTTACTGTAGCTAAAGCTGGGCCTACAAGCTATTAAATCACAGAGTGAAGGCAAAGTTACATTTTCCAGCCACTGTATTGTGGCTTCACCTGTCTTAAACAAAAAATATGCAACGTAATATTTAGAGATGGACCGATCCGATATTACATATCGGTATCGGTCCGATACTGACGTAAATTACTGGATC
>NW_005187646.1:228911-243025 GCF_000239375.1 Pundamilia nyererei | reverse complement strand
CAACCCTATTAGTTAGGTTGCTTAATATTTCTGCTAAGTACTCTTTAAAATACCAGAGTAGGGAGGATGGTGCAGGTTTAAGTTTATTAGATTGATCAGTATTGCTGAGCTATGAAATATTTTGGGTGCAGTGTATTTTTTACATACAGGTATAACAGAATAGCTTTAGTGTTGTTGTTTATTTAAACTTGAGTATGAACTTATACAAAATGCAGCAAGATATTTAAAAAACAGTTTTATTGATTAAAAAACACACTATATCGGATTCATATCGTTATCGGCAGATATCCAAATTTATGATATCGGTATCGGTACCACATAAAAAAGTGGTATCGTGCCATCTCTAGTAATATTTAATGTGTTGTTGTTCATTTGCAGTTGTATTTACCTCATATTATGTCCTGTTATATAAAACCTGATGACTGAAAGCAGGTGTACTTTGTTTTAACCATGACTGTATATAATTATTACTCCCCTCTTCCTTTTTCCTATGGTATATGCACTTTAGCTCCACCATACCTCTCACTGCCCCTACACACACACACACACACACACACACACACACACACACACACACACGCTAAAACACATGTGCACCAATACATGCACATATCCACAGTAAAAGGAGAGAAGAGGAGTGACCTTGGTCCAGCCTGGGGGGCTTCAGCAGATGGAGAGAGGGGCAGAGGGCTCTGGCACATTAGTCTGGACCTCACACACACACACACACACACACACACACACACACACACACACACACACACACACACACACGCACACACATATGGACAAATGCTCAAGCTGGCGGGGTGACTTTGTGTGTGTCTCGGCAGGGCCAGCCTTTGGTTCCAGCACAATAGCTCTATTAAGGAAGGAAGTCCATTCAGGAACATCCCAGTTTGGGAATGTCACTGTGCATTGACATGGATATCAATGATGTTACTTACCTTTGCCTTGATTTCCTTAAAAAAAAAAAAACCATTAAAATAAGAATAACTGTATAACTGTAAAAAAAAAAAGAAAGAAATACCACAATTTCAACACTGTGTGGAAGTGTAAAAGTTTTGATAACAACACACATACACACACACACACACACACACACACACACTGTTTATCTTCGGTTTATCTTGTTTCTTTTGAACACTAACATGCGCTCGCATGCAAAAATCTGTTGTTGTTTTCTTGTTTATTCCCGTTAACAGATGTACATCAGAGAGCAAATAAAAGCCGCTATTTCAAATTGTTTTGGTGACAGAAGAAATCATAAAAGGCCATTTGGTCTCGCTAATTTGCAGTATTTATGTGGGACAATTTCTTAGGAGCCTGAGCAAAGGGGGGAAAATGTGCGACTACATATGTCCCTCCAGATTGGGACAGCGCATTAAAAAAACAGCAGCTAACGAGACGAGGAGGAAGGCGATGTGGGGGAGGAGGAGCGAGAGGGAAGGACAGGGTAGGAGGGAACATTTGTGAGGCTACGACTCTTTGGAAGGGAAGTGCTGCCTGCCCACCTGTCTGCAAGGCTGCCAGCTGCACCACACGCACACACACAAATGCGCACATGCATATGGTTGGTGATGCGCACACAAAAAAAAAGTTTTAATAGGCAAGGAAGAGCGCATGAAGACAGTTTTAGCAAGTGTAACAAAGGCTTGATTGATCATATTCTGAAACTTTATATGCTTTGTAATGCACTGGAACAGGTTATTGGATACAGCCTGCTTTAATTGTGATGGTGGGAAGTGGATTGAGTTTGACTTTGGTCATAAGGTCTGTGTTTTTGAGTTTGTCTTTGGTTAACCGTCTATTCAGAGTTTTGAGGGAAGAGGGATCTGGAGCACAAAGGGCTTTTTATGCTTCTGAAGGCGGTCCATAAAAACACACAGAACAAGTTAGTGAGACGCTAAAAAGATACAAGCCTGGTGGTCTGGCCTTGGAGTGGAGGAATTTGGTTCACCAGTAGTCAAAAATGATTCAAATGAAATGTTTTAACTTTTTTCCTCTGGTTCTTGTTTAGACTCTTTCAGTTCCAGCTACAGTGCTGTGCAAAACTCTGGATTCATCCCTCATTTTGAAAACAGGAAACAGGTAGCAGAGATTTATCAAAACACGTGCAAACATACGTGGAAATAAAGTATATAAGACAAAAACACTTTTTGTTCTGTTCTCTGTCAACATGATCCCACACTGCTTCAACAGTGTTGAGGTCTGGGCTCTGGGGAGGCCAGTCCACGACTGATAGTATTCCTCAGTGTGTTTTTCTACTTCTACATGCATTACACATACATGACCATATGCACATTATGGCATTCAAACCGGTAAGGATGTCTTTGATCATTTGTACCCATGAGTGGCTTTCTGTGGTTCTTAAGCAGCAAACTCAGTGCTGCATGTGATATTTAAAGGCCTAAACTGGCCTGATGAGAGACCTTGTGCTACAATGTCAAACATCAGCTTCCATTATCCTGAGAGGACATTAGCACTCGTGTGTTTTTCATGTTTAAGAGGACTAATTGCGCTCACTGCCTTCAAAGTAAGAGCGGGGCAGCAGAAAGGAAGTCATGCGGCGTGCGTGAAACTTGCAAAGAGCAGAGGTTGAATGTAAATATGGGTGATTATAGAGCCATTTATCTTATTAGAATTAGGGGGAAAACACAAAGGCTGACATACGTACAGTGTTCACACACATTAAGACACCCACACATAGGCATATACGCACACATACGCACACACACACACACACAGGGACACGAGAGCCAGCGTGGCCGAGTGAGCCAGCAGTGGATCTGTGCAAAGATGTCTTCCAGATGAATAGGTGGTAATGAGCGTGTAGTGGAACTGATTCACTCCCATCATCCCCTCCACACACACACGCTTTCCTCCTCCTCCTCCATCTCGTCCACATCCTTCTGCCACCCCTCCAGCCCCATCTCTCCCTCCTTTTCTCAGGGCTCAGGTGTGCAACACATGGCACCTCTCCCACTTTTTCTCCCTTGTTTTCTCGCGAACTTGCTGTTATTACCCCTTCTGTTTCCCTCTCCTCAGCAGTTCTGTCCCTCTTTGAACTCTCAGAGCTCTTTTTATGTGACTTCTCACGCTCTGTCTCACTGTCCTTCTTTCTCCTGTCTTCTGCATCTGCACTTTGCTGTACTTACGCAAAAAAACCCCCTCCAAAACCCCCAAACTTTCCACTTGCGGAGGCTTTGAAAGGCTGTTAACAGTCCACACTGTGCCCGTCATGCATCGAGGCAGACTTAGACTCAAACACCTGCACGTCTGGATCCTGTGAAAACGGCGTGGTCGACCACTCTGTCCGCTCGTGTTCACATAAATGCTGCAAGTTCTTAGAAAAGAAATCTTTTCATGGTGTTTGAGGGACATTTTAACCTTGCTTATTCAAATAGTCCTGTTTCTTTTTTTGTGCCTCGGCATTCACACAAGACCGCAGGAATAATGACGAGACATAAATAATGGCATCCTCAACAATGGAAGCGACTAAAGGAGCAATCAGAGTTTGACTGAAGAGAATAGGTCAGTAGACTGCGACGCATAAAAGGAGGCTGGCGGTTACAGGCTTTTTGGTGTATTCTGAGGCAGATGAAAAATGTGTCAATAGAAAAAAACAATTGGGACTTTTTACAACCATGTAATTTCCTTTAGTTTTCTAAATGTCTTAACATTACCTTGGATCCATATGTTCTGTCTTTCTTTTTCTTCTTCTTCTTCTATTTTTTTGCCATCACAGATTCATACTCAGAAGCGCACACACAGCCTCGTCCGGGGGCAGGTCCTGGGGGACCGAGGCACTTGAAGGAGTGACTGCCTAATGAGGGAGAAAATCTGTTTTACTGTGGGACAGGAGGCGCAGGAGCAATCAAAACAGACTGTATTTACATTACACATGCACTAATTAAAGATGTAATTGACATCAACAAGGAAACCTCAGCGCAACCCATTTAATCATTAGACATTTATTTCTGCTCTGGCTCATTGGCATGAATTAACAATCCCCAGGTTGGCCCGGGGAAATGCACTTTTGAATCAATCCGTGCATGTCGCGTTGCACCACGGCTGTTATTTCTTTTAGTTAGGACTTCACCTTGCTGCCTGTACACTGAAAAAAGTACAAAATGAAGTGTATCCCTCCTAAAATAATCGTCTTAGCCTTGTGGTCCAGCCCTGTAATATCCCCAAACAGTATTTTCTCCAGCACTCCTTTAACTGTTGAACTGAAGGCAGCAAAAAAAAAAAAGATGAGCGTGAAGCAGAAGTTATAGAAAGGTTACACTGTAGCAAACATTAAAGAAAGTCAGTCGTCATCAGTTGGGCTAAAGTACTAAAAAGCAGCAGTTCTTCTAGGGGCCACTTGAGGCTGGCTCCAAAAATTGAGTCAATCCCCATTCAAGGTGTACGGATCGATCCAAATATCAATAGTGTCGATACCAGTGCTGGTATCAGTGTCAGATCAATACTAGTGTGATAGGATCAGTACTTTGTTTCTATCCTCTAAGTTCACCATGTAGCCCACTGAATTGTATTATACTGTATAAAATTACTTAGTTTTCATTAATATGTGCTCAGAATTTGTAAATTGATGATGGTTCATCTCATAAATCACGACACACTGCTATCGGTATCGGCAATACCCGTCCTGTCTTTGCAGTATCAGAGAGAATGGATCCCCATAGACTTCAAGGTCAAGATGCTCAACTAAATAGCCAAAATATACAAGTTTACAGCCTGGTACAGCCAATACGTTTGGTTTATGTTCACCTGGTCTCACAGATGTTTTTGAAAATGAACTGATTTTTTGTGTTCATGAACTGAAATGACTGTGTTTGTTTTTGGGTCAATGTTTAAATAATGCATCTCAAGAGGAAACACAGTTCATGTCGGATATACACATTTATTTTAGGTTAAAAACATATGGGAGGTGTCATTTTGACAACCAGCTTTAAAACTTTAAAAGACATAGCAGCCAAGTAACAAGTAGTAATCCTTAAACCTAACGAAGTGAAAAGCTTTCTAATAACATATCTTACAAATGATGTGCAATTGAGCACCACTTATTCCTCCACCAACCCTACAACCTTCAAATGCATCAGTGAACTGATGAAAATCCATGTTTTGGAACATGAGATAATATTGGGGATTCCCTGTTGGGTCACAGGCACATGATAAATGATTAAAAATTAATGTTAAGCAACTCAAATCAGCAGATCATGACTATATCACAACCTACCGGAGGATGTGTTGATTAGTCATTTCATTTTTAAGGCGTCATGGCTGACTGACACATGAGTACAAACACAAGCCAATGTACCCACTTCTAGGCTTCACCTTGTTTATTTGAGCTTGCTTGTAGTGTTGGTGCCTTTTAGAACCTATTTTTAATGCTAATGCCTGATTAAAGCTTGTTTTCACCACTGATGTGTTGCTATTTATTTGTTTTTGCAAAATTTAGAGGTAATAAGAAAAATTTTGAGACAACTCTGACTGTCAGGAATCTCTGTGAAGGTAATTTTCTTGGTATTCTGGGTCTGGGAAGGCATTAGCTACCAGTGCTACAGCTAAGCTACCAAAGCTACAGCTAAGCTAACAATGTTACAGCTGCCGGTCATGAATAAGCAAACTGCGGAGTACTTCCAGTGTGATTTTACAAATGATGAAATCCTTGTGTTACTAGCTGAACTGCATGGTGTTATTATCAGCACAAGAGCAGTTTTTTTTTAATGTTTACTATACACTGGTAGCTCACTGATGCTACCCCTAGTGGATATTAAGAGCACCTTTCTCTGCGCCATCTATTTTCAGGTAACATAGAAATGAACTCATTCGGGGTGCTTTGTGATTGGCAGTGTTAACTTGAAATTTTGAGACAATAACTCAAAATTTAACCTTATTAACTTGAAATTTCAAGTTATGAATTGTAAAATATTTATTTATTTATTTGGCTTGGTATAAAGAAACATCCAAATAATATTATCTGCTGTGTGATTAATTACAGTATGAGACTATCCAATAAATGTGAACTTGTAGCAGGTATCTGCCTCTTACTAAAAAATGCTAGCGTTCGCTAAGAGGTTATAGCTTTTACTTAGAAAAAACTCAAGGCTTCAAAAGGGGGCGTTGCAGACAGTGGCAACTTTCATCTTTTAAACAGAGTATGTGAGCTGCACATGCACAATTACACACTGCTACGCACCACATTATTGCATATATGACATGTTAATTCATCTGAACTCATCTTTGTAATGTGTATAACCTTGTAGTTAAACTAACTCTTTTCTCCAATGCAATTATCATCAGGAAGATAATGAAGTTCTGATTTACATTCGAGATCTTGCCTGAATGAAAATACTTGTTCTCTATAGGAAAACATACCAGCTAACTACTTTGTGCTGTTTTCTTTACATTATTACTGTTCCCCATGAACAGGAGCCCACTCAGACAATTAGCACAGGACAAATGCACACACAAAATCACAGAAGCACTCACAGGTGTAGTTATCCTGGGATTATGAGGGAGTGTGTTCTCCGATAAAGAATCTGTGTTTGATTTTAGGATTGGTGCAGGATTTAATGTGTGATCGGCATGACTGGCCTTGGGGAAAGAGCGACAGAAAGAGAGGGAGACAGACATCTGAGACTACATAGATTAATTCAGAAAACACCGATTTACAAATAAGAAAAGTCATCATGACTCAGTTCTCGGAAAATAGAAAGACTGAGCTTGCTTAAAAAAAAAATCAAATCAGGGTTTGCATTTTCTCCCATTTGTTTACCGCACCAGAAGAAGTGGGATGTAGGAGAAAAGAGTGATTAATCACAGGATGGAGGGATATTTTGTCAGAGTGTGTCTGTGGGTTGATAAAGGAGGGGTGGGTGAGGGTGGGGAGGACTGTGTTTGGGTTTGGGATCAGAGTGGAGACCGATGTGTGAACAGCACTCTATAAAGCACACAGATTATCAGGTCAACACACACAGAGACATACTTACTGAACTGAACAAAAGAGGACCCACTGAACTCTCTCTCACACACACACACATGCAAACACACACACCGAAAGAGATGCCATCGGATAAGCGCTCTCAGGCAGGACAAATAAAATACACTCCAGGAGAGCCTCAGGAGAACTGGGCTGAAAGACAAGAGAAGTGATAAATAACTATATTTTTAGTCACTCAAGAAAAATTGGCTAAAAACAACAGCAAGGAGTAGCTTTCGTTGATCATTTTCACCAAGAGAAATAATGAACAGCAGCCTATATGCCCTCTGGATTGTCTCTTGAAGGGTTGCACCGACAAACAGAAAAAAAAAAAAAAATTAATTTTAAAAAAACATATATATCTGTTACCCTTTTTCTTAAAAACAAGCCGTTTTTCAAAGCCGTTTTAAAGAACCCTAAAACTGTACCCTACAAAGGAGACCAATGCCAGGTGCAGCACACCGGCAGAGAGCTAAACATGTCCCCACCTACTGGCCAAATGTGGCAACTGCAACACGCTCAAACCAATTCAACAGGCACTGATATGAACCAAAAGAGGGGGGAAATAGCATCAGGGGACACAGGTGATTAAGATAATGGTTCATTTGTGGTGTAAAATGCAGTGTGTCTGTAAATAAGTAGTTCATGTGTAAGAGTAGTCAAAACAACAAGGCTTCATATCAACAAAAGGCCCTTGTCGCTTTAATTTTGCTTGTTATGAAAACAAGCGAATCTGAGTCAATTTAATATGAGCTTGGTCTGAAATCTACAAATTTAAAAAACGGCGCATTCACACATTACAAATGAGAAATAATGAAGTGTCATTCTGTGACAGATTCCTGCACTCGTTCAGGCTTTTAATGTTTTCTAAATTTGTAATATTACCAGGAACTCTTTGATCAATTCAAGTGTTGGTGACCTAACACTGCAAAAATGCTGCTCCTGTTATAGAGGCGCTGATGATTTTCTATGGCAAAATAAGCAAATAATAAAAAAAATGTAAAAATGGGTACATGTGATAATACAGCAAGATTATGACAGGCTTTCTGACTGATTTCAACATCTATGCCTCTTAAAAATAAATTAATAAAAAACATTCTTTTTTGCAGAAATTTTTACATTTGACAACATTTGAAATTTCATCAAATTGATTTATGGTAATATTTACTTTTTTTACAATTTTATTCAGGCTTGCATTGTTTCTCATGTAAGTTCACTTCTTATTAAGCTTCTCCACATTTTTTAATCAGCTGTTAAATAGTGAATATAATCAGAACATCATTATAGCAGATCATTGCATTACATCTGCATAAATGAGGGTCCTTCGTGTAGTACAGTTTCATTGATTCTGCAGCCATGTGTGTGTGTGACATTCCTATGTTTTCTCTAAGTGTAACACTTTGCCGTGTCTTGCAAGTTTGCATGTGGTTTCAAATGATTTCTCTGAAATGTTGTGGCAGTGAAAATAAAATATGGTCACTCCTGATCTGGTTTTAAATTTACAGAAAACTAATTCCTGTGTGTGTGTGTGTGTGTTTTGTGTTATGGAGACAGATGGATGTGATGCTGGCACAGAATCAGAGAGAACATCAACAAAGAGCTCTGAACACACACATGCGCAAATGCACACAAACACGCGCTACACTCCATTGTGCTTACTTGTACTACTGCCCAGTTAGGCGCTCATATTGTGAACTGTAGCAGAGCTTCAGTGTGTGTGTGTGTGTGTGTGTGTGTGTGTGTGTGTGTGTGTGTGTGTGTGTGTGTGTGCGTCTCAGGCCTTTTTGCAATCCTGCCATATCAAACCTGCAGCTCTGTGATGACAAGGAGCCACAGAGAGGCTCCCCCCTGTGAAACACACACACACGCATCACTGTGAAACAGCCGATAATGCTGTGTGGATTTGTATTTGTGTGTTAAAAATTACCCAACAATCCAAACAGGTTTTCCCGTTGCCTCTTTCAGCCTCAACGGAGGACAGAAGCAACAGCTGCAATTAGCCCTTTGTGGCTAAAACCAGCCTGATTAGACATCTCGTTAGGCATCGTTAAGGCTTTTACTAACAGGGCGCATAGATAATGAGCCTGCCCACTGAACAACCAAGATACTAATCATAGGATAAAACGCCTACGCATTTAATTGGAGGCAAGAGCACAGAAGAAGAGAAAGGAGACACTTTATAGAGAGAAATAGGCAGGAGGATATTAAGTGTTTAAAAAAACCGACTGAGTGGAAGAGAGAGTGAAAGGGAGGAGAATAAAAGATGGGAGATTGTTAGCTATCCCTAAACTTTGATCACATCATCTTTTTTACGCCTCCAATTTTAGTGAATTTATTACTTTCATTTCCAGTGAAAGTACTAATTATTGCTTTAAAAATGTGATAAGAATCCTGCTAATGTGTGTTCTCACCAGCTTACAGTGTTTAAAGTTAGAGTAAGTAAAAATGAAAGTGAGGATAAATAATAAAATAGTTTTAATAACAAAGAAAAGAAAAATGGAAGAAGGTGGAGGTAATAAATACACTCATAAATACTCTCAGCTTGTAGATTTAAGCAATGAAATAAGAGAAGCTACATAAGCAAACTCATCAGTAGTGCTAGTATCTGCTAATTCAGGTATCAATCCAGTGCCACATAAATACAGGGCTTGTATTGCCCATGATAATACCAATACATTTTAATGACCACTAAATCAGTGTGATATTAATAATACTAAACACTTAAGAAAACACACCTTTCAGCTTTTAATGTATTTTTAAATGTGCATGTCTCTAAAGCACTCTGGCTCAACTTCTGCGCTATAGGCTAAAAAATAGTGAACTTAGAGAATAGAAACAGATTCTATTGCACGAGTATCGATCCAGCGTTGGCATCAATACTGTTGATATTTGGATTTATCCGCCCACCCTTACCACAGTTAAAACAGTGAGTTAATTATTGAGGTCTCCTGAGTAAATAGGTGCCATGCAGTAAATTATCAGTGACAGGGTTTTTCATCACACAATCATCTTCCTTTCTTCATCTTTGCAGTTTTTCTTCCCCCAAAAAATGCATTCCTTTTTTTTTTTAAATCAGCGGTGGTGATGGCCCAGCAGGAAAATTGTTGTTTTCCCTGGCTAATACACTGTAATCTCCAGTTAACACATAGGTCACATTGGTGCTGATGCAGGGTCAACTCCCTCCCTACTCTGACGCCCAGGGGCATTCTGTGAAAGTCTCCTAGTTTATCACATCGCCGGGTAAAAATTTTATGTTTCACAGTCCTTGCTGCTCTGTGGCCACTGAAACAACCAGTCCAAATGAACACCGCTGCGGTTAAGAGAGAATCTGTTCTCAGGGCGCCACTTCAGCTTGCAGCGGCATACGGACAGATGCAAATGGACTTAATAGTTGCAGTGAGTATTAATTCGGCACATGCTCTGACCTCCGTCACCCTCACCTTGTGCTATTATAACGAGGCCTGCCACATGACAGACACACAGCGCAGAAAGGCACAATCACACGCGTTCCGCTAACACAAAAGCATTAGCATATTTTTCAGATTAAAAACAATGTGAACTTCTAAGCACAGAACAGACATATGCAAATGACTGCAGCAATTTACCAAAACAAAGCTGGCACTAATGTCACGTGAAGCAAAGGGAACGGGGAGGTGACATGGCTAACGGACACGTTAACCAAAGGTTCTGTACGAGTGTGTGTGTGTGCACCTGTGCATGAACTCACTGGGTATGGACTGAAATTGAGGCTAAGGTGACTACACAACAAACTCAGTCATACAATAAATATGTATTTATATGTTTTAGTTGTATGTCAGGTTCCCCACCTTTTTCATCTGGCAGATCAGATGAAAAAGATCACTCAACTCAGAAGCCAGCACACTTCTTTATGTTTATTTAAAATGCCTTTAAACTGGATCTGGACTATTTCAGTTTTATGTTCATCTACTGACTTTTTAGAAGATTGAATGTTATAAAACTTCCAAACCAATCAGCTACAAGGTGTATTATGACCATTTGGACTTAAAAATAAAAAATATATATATGTAAAGGAACATGAGCAAAAAGGCTAAGTTACAAGACTGTCTACTTAATTACTTTTGACAGTGAAGAAACTGCTCGTTGCAAATTTTATAATCCACAATGAATGACTTCCAAAGTTCTCAAATTCAATATATTTCATTAGTTCATAGTATTGATATGGTTAAAAGTTAAGTTAATATTTTCCATTGTAACAGATAGGATTGTGGGTAGGGTAGTTGTTCTCTATGACATTTCAAATAAAATGCATTTTTGTTTAAATAAAATCCCTATGCAGAATATGAATGTTATTTTTGCCTCCAAAAATTCTCTATTTAAAAAATTCTCCTTTTAGCCAGTTTACAGTTTACTAGCTGTTCACAAAATTTCAGTTGTTTGTATTTTATATTTAGCTTATACTCTTTTAGCTGCTAACTAGTGCTAGCTAACGGTATAGAATAACAAGCCATGCTTTTAGATGGAAATTTCGAATTTTTTATTTACTTATTATTAAAAATATATATTTTCGATTTTTCACCCATTATATTTAGCTAATAATTCTGACTGTTTAGACACAAATTTAGCACACAGTTTATCCACAAAACTGGATAACAATCTGAATTGTTAGCTATATTTTAAGCTAGCTATTACAGCCCCTTATTCTCTTTTTGGCTCTCAATTAGCATTACTTATTACTGAATTTTTCAGTTTAGTAATAAATAACTTTACGTGCCATTGTTATCCTTTTCAATTTATTTTTGTTTTGTTTATGTGTCCTTTAGTGAGCGACTCAGCCAAAAAAAAAAGATGAATAAAAAAACATTAGATGTAATCATTTTAAAATATACAGTGACCGTGAAAAGATTATTGAGATGAGAGGGAAAGAAAGCTGCAGAAAAACTGAAACAATCAACTGAAAGACACATGGAGAAACTATAGCTGACTTGGCAAGGAAGGTGAGAACACTGGGAAAGGCTAAACATGAAAAACTGGGAGCTAGAAGGTCAGCCAGAAGCTCAAATGGAAGACATTTACAGCTCCAACAAGACCGTATGCACACACATGCACACACACAAAATAAATACATCTGAGCCAATGTCTTTGCTGGAATAATTGCACAAGCGAACACATCTGGTGCACTTTGAGATCGAGTTCTGGCTCGACGTAGCGATGGTAATGACAGTGTGTGTTTGTGTAAAGGGGTTCATGTGTCCACTCCAAATGCCACCGCGGTGCTTCACAGGGTTTAGCTCCTCTCATTGTGGCTCACAGGAGAATGAAAAATGACCTCATGAAAAAAAGCTCTTCATCTGAATTGAAACAGTCGCATTTGCAACATAATTTTACTGTTTATAACTGATGCATGCAAAAGCAAAGCAATGCTGTGTGTGTCCATAGATGAGGTTTTCCTATCTTCCTTTAGATCTTGCAGCTCAGTACAAGCTCTTTTCTTTGCGTGATTATTCACTTACTATGAATTAAGGGCAATAAACTCCAAAATGTGTGCCATAATTTAAGGTTTGCTCAGTCATAATTTGTTTTTAAGCTCCACCTGATATTTACAATTACATTGCACTCTAGTTTATAAGAAAATACGACATTGAAAGACATTTTAAAAATCTTGTTTTCTGTTAAAATTTGCACAACTTTGGCTGTAGAGGCTGATAAAAAGAACATAGATGACAGTTCCTGAACATGTACTAAGTAAAGCAGTCCAAGCAAGTGTACTTTACATGCAGCTGTTTGACGATGTGTAACAATAGGTAACACATTAGAGAAGAACTCATTTAAAAAAGTCATAAAACACTGTCAAAATCATCACTTTTCTCTAAAGTGTTGTCTCTGTGCAGTGACCTTAACATCTGAAAACAGTAATGATATGCAGAAAGAAGCTGGAGTGGCCACTAAAATATGTCCAGTTGTCATGGTGACAGAGGCACTCAAACGCACCTCACACCGAAGGGAAGGTCATTGTAAACACAGTAGAGTCAAATTGGCAGACATGTCACAACTCTCTCTCTGTCACTATCCCTCGTGGCTGTGAGACAAAAGAGGTCTCTGCTAGTCAGAAAGTTAGGAGGGAATGGTTGAATAGAAAAATGAAGCCCAAATATGCGATCATAGCGGCGAGATGATGAACATGACATGCAGCTCTCAAGGGTTTAAAGTTGGCCTCCAGTTCTGACCCAGACTGTTCTGATGAATGTGGTTCTGTAATTTTTTTTAATTAATACGTGGAAAGCAAAAACAATTTTTTAGATCTCTGTTTTGTCTTTTGTGTGAATTAACAAAATAGCTCTAAGTCCTTCAGTGAGAACGGTGTTTAATCGCAAGGGTCAACACCTGTAAGGTAACTAAGGCAATAATGTTATAAACCAGATTATATCAGCGTGATGATATATGTGCATGGGAATGTTCTTACCCTGAGCATAAAATGAGGACAAATAGTACATAATAGTACATTCCAGGTCTCTCTTGGAAATGAGGTTTTTAATCTCAATGAGATTTTTTTTACCTGGATAAATAAAGGACTAAAAAAAAATAAGACGAAACTCTTAGGCAGCTTTCTTGTCATTTCTTTAGATAGTCTTTCTCCAGGTTTCTTGACGGACATTCAAAGCTCTTCTTTGGATGTTTCCACCTTTTGTTCTGTTCTCTGTTAACATGATCCCACACTGCTTCAATAATGTTGAGGTCCGGGCTCTTGGGAGGCCAATACATGACTGATAGTGCTCCACTGTGTGGTTTTCTATCCAGGTATGATTTTACTGCAAGTGACAGTTGGTTTGGAATCATTGTTAGTATATCCGATTTATTCTAAATCAACAGGCTTGTGTTTACTTCCTGCAATCTGCATATTATCTGTATATAGCCACGCCCCATTTCTCTATATGAGGAAACACGTTTACATGGAGGTGAATTATATGATGATGTAAAAGACCTCTAACACAAAAACAAGGAGAAAGTCTGACTGGAGAAACTTAAATAACACTGTTTGACGTCTGAGGAGGAGGCTAAAACAAGTGAAGGAGGGTGGAGGGTTTACAAAGTGTTTCTGTGATGTTTAAAAAATGAATAAATAAAAAGAAACACTCAGGCAAGA
>NW_005187646.1:226881-228806 GCF_000239375.1 Pundamilia nyererei | reverse complement strand
CAAGATAGTGACCAGACTATATACGTATTTGTAATCTCACAAGTTTATTTGAAAACACTTATTAAACAGGCATTTTTTAGATTTACTATAAGCTATTATGCATGTAAATAAGGATATTGGTTGTTTAGCACTGATGCTAAATGCTACACGCTGCTGATGTGACTGTGGCAACTGGCCTTAAGCCAGTAAGTAGAGCGCTGCATGGCTGCGAAGGCCCCCGTCTCCTCTGTAAAGGCCTGCGAGGCATCTTAAAGTGCAGTCATTAAGCAGCCACTTGTGTAGGTGTTCTTGCAAGAAATATTGTCAGGCAGATACCTGCTGTCTAATTAGCAAGACAGCACACACTTGCTCAAGGGGAAGAAACGGCAAGCTCAGTCAGTGGCTGTGCAATGTAGTGAGTGGGTCCGCTGCTCAGTGTGTGTGTGTGTGTGTGTGTGTGTATGTGTGCTAATAATGACCTGAGGCTCAACCTGCTGTTGAGAACAGTAACTTGTGACTCAATGCCTTTGTTCACCCCGTAACATCTGGCTCTGACCGAAGGCTGTGGCTGTGTGTGTGCTCGTGTTTGAAATGCATTCAAGCCGAATGGTCCATTGCTCAAAGAGTGTGTGTGTGTGTGTGTGTGTGTGTGTGTGTGTGTGTGTGTGTGTGTGTGTGTGTGTGTGTGTGTGTGTTTGCGGGGGTACTGAGGCGAGCACAGCAAGGACTAAGGCGCGAGGAGTTGATCATCATCGTGGAAACCTCTGAGGGAAAAAGGCCTGGAAGCCCCTTCTGTCAGCTGGGCTCTGCGATGCTTCCCCTCGACTGCCTTCACACACACACACACTCACACACACACGCATACACATTCACACACACACCCGAGGTCCCTCCGGAGCAGCAGATTAAGGACTGAGTGAGTGTGAGCAGAACAATACCCCAGTGTGTGTTTGTGGAGCCGTGGCTAATTGTGTTCATTTGCTGCTCAAGTTGAGACGACGAGGACACTGGAGGGGTGTGTGTGTGTGTGTGTGTGTGTGTGTGTGTGTGTGTGTGTGTGTGTGTGTGTGTGTGTGTTTACATGTGTGAAAACAGAGACAGAAAAAAACAAGAATAGGAACAAGAAAGAGTGACAGGGGGAGCCAGGACAGATGAGCAAATGTGCAAGTGTGTGTTTGTTTGCAAGGGGATGAGAAGTGCAATGTGAGGCCATGCAGGTAATTCTCATTATGATGCGGAGGTGTTCATTTGTGAGGCGAGTGTGTGACGATACGTGTGAGGTGAGCTGAGTATTTAAGAGTGCGCTCTTTTCCCTTCATACATCTGCCTGGCTTTACGCACATTACACACTAAGATGCACTCGCTTAGGTCCTTAGGAACGCACACATTTATAAACACATGCTATCCGGCATTTTGCATGACTTCACAGCTCATGCTTGCACACCACTTAGAGGAATTAAACCCCTATTTGCCTTAATCTTTGAACAACGTACAACCGTGCCAGCAAACAGAAAAGTTACTTTCTGCTGCTGAAGCTGCTGAGAGGCCCTCTGTCTGTGAGGCCAGTCATACAAATATTGATTCTTTATGTATCTACGTGGACGTGCTTGATGGAAAGCTTGATTTGATGATGGCAAAGTGCCTTTGCTTGCCTTCCATTTCATTCCCGTGTATTGTGCCTTGGTGAGAATAGGCATGCAATCCAAGCAACACCTGCTCTCTTCATGTTTGTGAGCATTTTATCAAATATCCTTGGATTCCCTGAACATTTAGCTTAAGAAAAAAAAAACTATTAAATTATTCTTCTATTGATGCTGGTTACAGTGCCGTAGAAAAAGGTGTTATGAATGGGCCATTAGTGTGACTCAGAGTATATATCACAATGACATAGGCAGTCGTGTGTGTGTGTGTGTGTGTGTGTGTGTGTGTGTGTGTGTGTGTGTGTG
>NW_005187646.1:217253-226748 GCF_000239375.1 Pundamilia nyererei | reverse complement strand
CATTAAAAGCAATGGGCTTTTATTTGAAGTAGGCTAGCATTAGAAGCAATTTATGGTAGATCCTGCTGGCACTAGTAAACTTCGTGCATTGTGCTTTTAACAATGTGGTGATTGTCGACACGTTCTTGTGTCCTATCTGCACTCGCAACACTCTGATAAAGATATTCTTGATCTCAAAAGTTCACATCTTGGTTAAATAAAAAATTTTAAAAAGAAAAAGTTAGCATGTGTTTTTGCCAGCTAGTACCAATGAAGGTACTGCACATGGGTCACAGTAAAAAACACAAATTCAGTTTGAAATTACAGTTATAGATTTTTATATGTTAGTGAATTACACATGGTAATATAAGGTGGATATTAAACATTACTCTGACCTATATTTACTGCTGTTGTATTTAAGTTTGGGAATGGCTGGCAAAGCCCAGAAGTTTGGTATAAATCCAGACACCCTCTGCACTCATGGTGTCACAGCACCAAAAATACAATATGTTATTGTATTTTTGCACACAAGAATTTCACTCGCATGTACTGTACCAGTGTACCTGCACATGTGATGTGACAATAAAAGTGATTTGATTTAAGAAAGCTGACATTTTTGAGCTGTGCTAATGGAAATTTGACATTCCCTGGCAACACAACATATTCTCCATATTCTGGTACAGATCTTTCAATAGACTGGTGACTTTTTAATTGAAAAAACATGATTAAACTCACAGTATTTAAATACTGCCACTCAGTCTAAACACTAACAGAAGATGATACTTTCCTTTGCAGATGAGACTTGAACTCGGATAGAAATCCTGTTAATACACAAGGTGTTGTATTCAGGTTTCCATCACTTGTTGTTTAGTTAAATATGGCACTGTGCAAAGTCTTCTGTGGATCTTGGCTACCTGTTGTTCTGTTATCTGTCAAGAGAAGATGGATAATGTTGAGGTCCAGGCTCCCCTACATCACATAAACATGAGATTAAGGAATTGTTTTTCCAAAGCACCCTTTTAAAAAAACAAAAAAAAAACAAAAAACCTTTAAGAACCAATTATTTTTGATTCAATCTCAAACTAAAACACGTTTCCCATGTTACAGGTCAGGTTTGAAATTTGAGGCAGTGACCAGAAACACAATTGTTTTACCTTTTTCATGAGGGAATGCAGTGTAGCTGTTTGTCTTTAAAAACAGAACAATAGAGGCCAATTGTTGGTACAGTAGTCCCAGTGAGACAAAATATGAAACAGAGGCAAATCAATGGCAAATAATGTCATCTTAGAAGGTCATACCTGGACCTTTTGACTTTGTCGATACAAACACACACTTGTGAACACACACCGTAATTACAGTAACATAGTAAAACGCACACAAGCCATCTGACATCTGTATAACATTTCTAATGATAAAATGACACACAAACTGCAATAATAAACTTACACACACCTGCACTTTGTCTCTCTGTGCCTCCCTAACATGTAAACTCTGCAGGCTACTAAGCGGTATTAAACCTCCCTGCCTGGCCACGCTGTGGTTTCCCTGACGCTAAGTGTCCCTCTCTCCTCCCTGCCCGGGGTGAGCAAAGGAGAAAATAAACAACTAAAGAGACAAACAGCAAGAGCCACTTAGAGCCAGTTAAAGCCAAGGCTCCTTCCCACAGCGAAGCACTTCCCTAGGGCTACTGATGTCTGCCTGCCACGGTGGGAGACATCCGGATAAAGAGACAGAGAGAGAAAGAGAGTCTGAGAGGGAAGCGGAATGAGAGAGGGACACAGAGAAAGGTTAAGAAGAAAAGCTTCAAATGGAGAGGAGAGAAGAAGATGGGAAGAAAGAGAGCAGGAAGGATAGGACTTAAAGAGAGAATCTCTCACTTTTGTTCTCCTCTGAAGCACACTGAGCCTCCCATAAGGCGAGGCGAGTCGCCCTCATGAGTAGTGGCAGTAACCTGTGGAGAGGAGACACTGATCTGAACAGAGCCTCGCTGATGAGCTAAGACACACATCTCTCCCCGCTGTGGGTAGTGGGCACAAACTTTCTGCTTTACACTCACTGTGAAGGACTAGATTTATTTTTTTAATTACCACATAAATCCTTCAATTTTTTTCTTCAGCTAAGAATGTCATTCTTTTCAAATCCCATGTAATGGGTTGAAGTTTTTAAGCGTTGAAGTACTTTTTTTTTCTCCAAAATTTGATTATAAAGTTTACATTTTTTATCAGCATAGAAAAATGGTACTGGTTAATATTTATTTAGCGACGACAAGTTAACATGCTTTTCTTTGTGTTGACTGGCTTTACAGTTCTGCCGTGCCTTATTGCTTATAGCTGGCATAAAGGTGCTAAATCCAACTATTTTACCATCACCTATTTTAAAAACATTAAAGTGGACATGAAACACTGCATGTATGAAGGTTAATTTACACCATGGCGCACTGCTCTAAAACAGTCTGTGAAGCTGGATTTATGAAATAAGTGCTTAAAGCTAAAGTTTTTAGAATATGTTTAGCGCTATCTTGTGCCAGTATAGAGCATAAAAGTGTGATGTCACCGAGTTGGTTGGCTGGGCACAGTTAATAAACTTACATTAGTTTATGTTAGCTAACCAGTGACAAAACCAATAGCTCAGTGGACAACGTGAGTTATTCTTAGTTCCCTTGTTTTCTGTTATCAGCTCTGTCACTAGTTTGCTAACATAAATAAATAACTAAAGTAACTCTATAGCTGCAACCAATCAACCAACCGACCAACCAATCCAGTGACATAACCTTTTGAACTGGTATGAGATGATGCTAAACATGTTCCAAAAACATAACCACATATTTCTTAAATCCAACTTCACAGACAGCTGTTAAATCTCTGTCTGTTTTTGAGAGCAGGGCTCCATTCCCTAAAATAGCCTTTATCATGTCCACTTTAATATGTGTTGGTGTAAAAGTCTGAATTTTAAGGATTTTTGGAAATAATCAAAGGGTCCATTGTCCTCATCTAACGTTAAGTGAAACCTTTTATTCTACTCAGGGTTCCCATTTTAAGGGTTATCAACAGAGACGGGCAGTAATCCGATTACTTTTTTCAAGTAACGAGTAAAGTAAGGGATTACTATTGCAAAAACGGTAATTAGATTACCGTTACTTTCCGCTGCGTTACTGCGTTACTAAAACCGTGATTTTTTTGCAAGAATGTCTCATGACAGTGACGTAAGCAAGTGCGACGTTCGTGACACAGCTGTGTGCAGATCAACAATGGATCATATATTGAGTGCAGGAGAGAGTATGAGCGTGCAGTGTTTAAAGCGTGGAAGTCCTGACCTTACTTTAAGTTTGATTCCGTAAAAAGTGACAAAAAAATTTGCGTCCGTTGTGCGTGGGAAGAAAACTTCTTGTTACAGCGAAAAAAAATTATTTAAGGACCTATTGTCACGATTATCGTTATTGTCACTCACAGCATTCTGACATTTCATCAGGACATGATGGCTTCACGTTTTAAAGCTCCTTAGCTTTAAAGTGTTTCAAGCTTAGAACACGATAAGTGCTTGGCCACCTACACATTACTGCTAAACTGACTTGTTGCCACAGTGGCATCCACAGTGAAATTCACAAATGTTTTTAAAGACAGATTGCATGGCTAGGTGCTTGATCTTACACACGTGCCTTTAACGCTGTGTGTATGACTCGCTGACATTAATAATTTGTAGCGAACAACCTGTGTTATTTATGTTTTTTGAACAGAATTTTTAATGAAATATATCACTTTCTACTTCTCTTTTATTTTGATTAGAATGAAGATTTAAGACTGGATGGGCCCCATTGAATTTTTTGTTTTTTAAGTGGGCTGTAGCACTCTTTGAAAGGGCGGAGAAGCTTGTACCGGTCTTTTTGTGTGTTTGCCTGCAAACTCCAACTACATGATCAGGAGGTGAGCAGTCAAAGTTGTCACACAGTTATATCTTAAGCCCCTGAAGGCTCTTATCTATATCTGATATTATATTGCTTAGCAAGTACCTACCAATGGGCTAAAGCATTGACTACAGATATATGCTCACAAAAGTTTGTATGTAGATTGTATAGAGAAATGCCGTGCATCCAGAGGTGATATTCTAAGTTTCGTGTGTAAAACTTTGTATTCAGTCATGCATGTTAAAATTTACCACAGGTTTCTACGCCTGTCACCACAAAAAGTATAACTTTTAGAAATCCATTGATTCTTTCTGATACAGTCTGTATTCTGTTACCAGCAACCACGTAGCAACAGACTAAAAATGATTATTAGCATTTATGAACCTTGAACACCCAAAAAAAGCCTTGTATCATTTAATTTTCACAGCAAACAACACTGCACATCATACTAGTCTTTAAAATGTAACGTGTATGGGTTGTGACCAATGTCCATATGAGCCAAGGATTGAGGTTGTGTTGCATTTGTAGTGGGTGAGATAATTTGTACTTAATTATATGTAGGGGTTTAACTAAACCAATTCTAGGAATAAGATGCTGTTCAGTATGTTTAACTTCGGACATTTCAAAATACCATGAAAAAAGAAACCTTGTCATTTAGTGTTCACATTTCCAGGCAATTGGATTCTTTGATTTTAAAAGCTCTTCCACAGATACTTTTTAATATTAACTTTCTAGTTAATTAGTCAGATCATTTTCCCATCTTTCCCTCTTCTCTGTCGCTTCCCATTCTTCTTCTGTTGTCTTTCTCTGGTTTCATGCTTTTTCCATTATCTGCTCTCTGCACTCAGCCTTGTTTTCACCATTCCCTCCTTCCCTCTCCCTTCCCTTTTGTGTCCCCCTGACTGTGAACCCAAAGGTCACCTCTCCCCTGAGGCCCTGTTTACCTGAGCCACTTCCCTCTTTTTGACATTCAACTACTTAGAGACAGAAGGAGAAAAGGGAAGAACAAATTTAGCAATTCATTGCTCAGAGGTCGGTCGCTCTCCAAAACCTTAACAGGTATTGAAATAAAATGTCAGTTTTCTGCCAAAAGCTTTAATCACCAAAAAATAAAAAATAAAAAATCTAAAATAATGGCTCAGCATGGCCACATCTTCCTTTTCCAGGCATTTTGCCCCAATGTTCAACATTCATACAATGGAAATCCATCATCTTTAACATTAGACAGAAGCAAGAAAAGGTAATTCTCTGGTCAAAAAAAGTCTCGAGTTCACGTAAGAAATGATGAATTTAACATTTTTCCTTTCAGGCAGTAGAAATGTTGATTCAAAAGTGATATTAGCTGGAAATCTAACAAAAGGTCATACTGTAATGCCTCAGGGATGTTTTCAAGGAAAACATTTACATGAAGCTAAGTGAAGCTCCGTCCGCCTATAAGCAATTAGGAGACACTTTTCACTTTTGAAGAGTTTCTAAATTTTAAGGGTGTGTTATGAAAAAAAGAGAAAAGCTGGAGTGGCTACTTGAAAAATAAATCAACCTTGGATAAAAACATACAGCAATACCTCCTGGGATGTCATGTATGTGCGCATTATGCACGAGTAGCTTTGTCCATCGCTCAGGCCCGACAAGTCGTCCTGCTTTGTTTAACCCTTTAAGACCTACCATAGAACCAAGTCCGCCAGAGCTTATACTATGTTTTTACATGCTGTAGTGCTGTAGTTTTTGGGAGCATTTCAAGTTGCTATACATCAATACAACCATTAACCATTATAGCCCAAATTTTAATAATATGTGCATAGTAATTACATACATTGCAAAAAAGTGCAATAAACTACAAAAAAATGTAAAATCATTTTTGTTTTTTTTAACATATATTTCTAGTTAGAGAAATTTAAGAGGCTTATCCCTCAAAACTGTAAATACAAAAAATTTTCACAAAATAGTTTCCCGCCACAGGAAATTTATTTTGAGTGTCTTCATAGTTTCATTTTTGAAATACACCAATTTTTATATACTGCAGGAAAAACGAAAATAAATATTATAATGCAAATTTGCAAAAAAAACAGCACATGCATCAAAATAAACAGTTTCCAGCAGTGCAATATGAGTCCTAAGCATCCCAGAAACGACACTGAAAGTCAAAAATAACTTTAAAAAACACCATAAGGCTCATAAGGCCCTGATGGTAAAAAACTACATTTCCGCAAAATGACGTCACTTCCGGTTTCGGGCAGGACATGGAGGACACGCGATAGTTCACGCTGATGGTCGTAGGAAGTGTTACAAACAGCTGATCGGATCGGCAAAGCGTGTTTCTGGAAAATTATGTTTTTGTTGCTGCAAGTGCTTTTTATGCAGTTTTTGCAAAGCTATATGTGGAAGGAAACCGTGACCGAGGACAAGCTGATGGCATAAGATGTAAGTACAACTCCTCCGGTTTTATATGCAAAAAAAATTATTGCGCTAGCTTACGTGGTTGCAGTGCTACCGGGATTTAAAAATAGTTAGGCAAAACAGAGCGTCCCTGCTCCGATTGGCTTTAAAGGGTTAAGAAGTGCTTTTAAAAATGTGTGATTTGGAAATGTAAATAACTTCATAACCTTTCTTTATGCATTAATGCACAGAGAGTATAAGAATACTTGTCTATGAAGTATGTAACCTGGATATTTTCAGATAACTGCAATCACTCGTGCTACTGTTCCTCTCTAATCATCTCCACAGCGTCTGTAACCTTCCAGAACATGCGACGCCAGCATGCGTGTCTTTGCTGTCACTTACACAGCTAACAGTGTGTGTTTATGTTGAGGGTTATGCATGCTGATGGTGACCCAGACCCCCACAGAGCCTCCCACCCTTCAGACCCTCCCCCTCCCAGGGCGAGGGCAGCAGGATGGGGTCAAACAGACAAATCTATCCCTCCTGCTCCATGGAGGCCTGCCCAGGGCCATTAGTATCCATTACCAGGAGGCACGGACACGCCACAGCCTGTGGTGCTTGTTCTCCAGCGCACACACATACTCGCACACGCATACTGTCAGCTAGCATGCAGCATATAAACAAGCATAATTACACAATAAAAGCATGAAACTCATGCATTCGCACAAGTATACAATTAGGCACTCAGATATGAATGAGCATGAAAGCGCCAAGAAATCCACACACGGGCAAACACACCTGACAGTGAAGCAGGCGTCCAGCAGCTTGCCACAGAGGTCCTCACTTCAAACAGACATTCTCAGAGGGGATGACCTTCTGGGAGTCTGTGGGGTGTGTTCATGTGTCTGTGTCTGTGAGTGTGAGAGGCTGATGAAGAAATTTAGAGCTGAACGGGCCACAAACAGTATGCACATAACTATCTGCCAAAAAGATGCAAGCTAAATGATTATAAATGGGCTGGAAGTTTTTAATGTTTGCTTAATAGAAGCATGAAAATGTGAACGAAGCATGAAAGAAGAATCAAATATTAGAAAAGTGGGAAGAAAGAAGTTTAGAAAGAGCCAGAGGAAAGATTACTGAGTCGTCACTGCATCCTTGGTTGCCCTCCGTTCACCGGCTTTTCCAACTAGTGTGTCGGTGTCTGTCGTGTCAGCTGTGGCTGCCTAACAAGCTTTATCCTCAACAGCCTATTATCTAGAGCATGGCAACTGGCCCATACCTGCAAGGTGTGTGTGTGTGTGTGTGTGTGTGTGAGAGAGAGATTCAGAGCGTTGCAGCTGTGTCATACCTGCAAGCGTCTTCGGGACACTTTCCTCTTGTCTAATGGTGCAGAAGAGGGGGATTGTGGGAGAGGTGAAGGACGAAACTGATATCTTCTTCCTCCCTCTTGTCTTTTCCCCTCCCATGTGAGAGGGAATGGTGGTGTGGATGTTTCTTCTTGCCTCCTTAGAGGGCACAGAGGAGATACGGTGCCAGAGGCCACGCGCACACATGAACAGCTGCTTGCATGAATGAATGCGTTCAGAAGACACACGTTAGGAATGTCAAGGACATTTCTTACTTATCCTGCACGACGCTTGATTAAAAGACGACAAAAGCAACCATCAAATATTGATGATCTGCAAAAATGTAGGCAGTGGCTCATTTGTAAATGCCGTAATTCTTTTTAATGTCCAAACACATTTTATGTGCGATATCCCTAAAAATTTCACTAAGGTTAGCATTTTCTATACGTACATGCACACACAATTACGGAGCATTGCTTTTATTGCATGTACACACAAAGTCGCATACATATATAGTCTGATGTATATATTTTGCTATTTTACAAGTTTGCTGTAAGTTCTTGCAAATTTATTAACATTTAAAAAACTAAAATCTAACATGTTCGTAAGTATTTAATCTTTGCCCAATAACTTGTTGAAACCTCAAGTATGATGCTAAAAGTTTGGCATTCCTATTTTTGGGCTGTTTCACCCATTCTTCTTTGCAGAACCTCTCAAGCTCCATCAGGTTGGATGCTCAGTGTCGGTGCACAGATCTCTTCCAAGATGTTCAATTAGGTTCAAGTCTGTGTCCTGGCTGGGTTATTCAAGGACATCAAAGAGTCGTCCACAAGCTACTCCTTTGGTAACTTGGCTGAGGGTCATTGCCCTGTTGGAAGATGAACCTTTGCCCCAGTCCGAGCAGGCTATCATCAAGGATGTCTCTGTACGTTGCTCATACATGCTAACCCTCCCGATTTTTCTGAGAGAATCCCGAATTTCAGTGCCCCTCCCAAAAATCTCCCGGAGCCACCATTCTCCTGAATTTCTCCTGACTTTCCACAACAAAAATGCAAAACCATATCCCAGAATTCATAGCGCGGCCCAGCCAATTCCAGTTTCCAACAATGGCGGCAGCTACTTAGTTTTTATATTACTCTTATTACTCTTTCTGGGTCGCAAAATAAACTTTTAGCAGAAGTTTCACTCCACAGAGAGAGCTTGTGACGTAATTCTGGAGGCCGTCACAATCACTCACTTCCGGCCTACCGGGCTTTCGGAGTACGTGGCCCTCTGAATTTGGACAGCCCCAACTGGGGGACAGTAATAATGGTGACATTTAACTTACTTTAAATAAATAATTTGAAATAAACAAACACTGTAAAATTTAAGTTATTTCTTTATGTATATTTTCAGATTAGCTCATAATTCTTTTTAAGTGTATACAACATTTATGTCGAAATACGGAACATGCGTACATATATTCTTGATTCAAGCACTGAGTAAAAAAGTTTTCTTCTGGTCTAAAGACCAAATTGAAAATCTATATCCTTTACTTCCTAAACTGAGATGTGTTTAATACCAGTGAATCCTCTCAGCTTACATTTTTGACACTGCTTCTTCTATTGGTCAACACACCTCTGGGATGTGTACTAATATTACAATCCTGATGTTTTGCTCTTGAATAGACTTTGTTGTAGTTTTGCATATCAAAAGTATGCATGTCATTAACCGAGACAGCCAAATCATTTATTTATTTAGATTTAGATACCCCCCGTGTTGCAGGTAGAACATTTGTGCGCTGCAGACTACTAACATCTCAAATGTGGTTTTAAAGAACCTCTCAGAGTAAAGAAATGAGATAAGAAGGGTAAAATAACTAGTGAATCACTTGCAGTAAAAATTTTTAAG
>NW_005187646.1:205312-215649 GCF_000239375.1 Pundamilia nyererei | reverse complement strand
CTTACTTGAGACTTGCAAAACAATGACTTGGTCCCACCTCTGGCTTGAACCAAACACACTGATGCAAAGAATCAAAGTATACACCATCAAATGGGTTAGATCTGCTGCTACAGGCACAAAAACTACCTGTGAATAAAAATCAGGGTGATGATAATTTGGAAAAAAACACCAAGGTAACCAGGTAGCGCTTGATGCTTCTCATTTATGCGTTCTTGTTCTTTGCCATCCCTCCTTTCTATCTCTCTTTCTTCCTTCTCTTCGCTCACCGTGACCAGAAGACGTTCTTCTGCACTGGTGCCCGTCCACTCATCCTTCCAAGCAGAAAACTCTCATGTGCACGCACATATACACACATGCAGACCAACAATCCCCCACCTACTTACACACACCTCCAAAGCACATACGCACATTCACCTACCTCCCACCCACCCCACACACACACTCTACATGCGTACACACTCGCCACCGGCCACACCAGCGGAGGCCTTAGGGCTCAGCCATCTGCTGCCCACCCAGCCCATCTCCCCCCCTCTGTAGTACCCACCTTCCCAACATATGCAGCCCTTGCCCTGGGTAAGGTGGCAGGGGCACTGGCCCTAGCCCTGGCCAAGAGAAAGGGGTGAAGGAGCACATATGTAGCCCAGACGGTGTGTGTGTGAGCGCGAGGGGAGGAGGGAGGGGAGAAAAGACACAGAGACAAATCAAGGATTAGATGGCTCTCTCCTTGAATCTCTACATCTATTTCTCGCTCTGTCTCACCCATATGGCTTGTTTCTTGCATGTTCACACCAGCTCAGTGACCACCAAGGTCGCACCCTACAAAGGGCTAGTGAGGCCTCAAGCGAGGCAGCTGAGAATGAAGCAGGGAGAGGTAGACATGGCGAGAATGAGGGGGGCAGGAGCGATGGTGGGGGTTGGCATTGTCGCTGAGACACCTCCTTTTTTTTCACACCCCCTTTTTTCCTATCCTTCATTTCCTCTGTCTGTCTCTTCCCTCTGTTAAATCTTGCCTCGGGGCATTCTCCACCACAAAAGGCAGGGGGAAAAAAACGAGTGTGGCACTTTCATCCTCCCATCATCCCTTCCATCCATCTACCCGACCTTGTGTCTTTACGGATAAGATGTGTGTATGTGTGTGTTTGTGCGTGTGTGAGTGTGCAAAACAAGTGATGTGACAGCAATGGTGGGCATTTTGTTTCAACGCTAACATTAATTACATTGACTATTCCAAAGTCGTCCATATTTCATGAGCGTTCTTTTGCATGCCGGGGCAATGCACCACTCACCTATTCTCTTTAGTCTTCCGGTGCCTCTTTACACGTTCCAGGAAACCCAGTGCTGCTGTCAGTATCGGCTTAGGTTAGAAATCCAACAGGGAATTGGGCCAAAAATACTTTGGGAAGCTGACAAAATGCTGTTGCGGTAACTGTAGTGGTCCAACTATTTTAAAGTTCAACTTTATGCGGGAATAATGCAACATTGTAACTGCAGTTAAAATGCAACATTTTTATTAATGTTAATGGAAAAAAAAATGTTTTTGATAAATGTAATCGTGTATTGTTAGTATGTCAGTTTGTGGCTAACAATAGCAGCAGACGCACTCTGTTGGCTGCAGAGGAAACAGTAACAAATCCCTTATTATGTGTTGGCAGGAAAAAAATATGAGTTAATCTCCACAGCAAATAATAACCAACAAAAAGGGTTTTGGGACCATTGTTTAAAATCTTCACGTTTAGTAAAGCTACTATTTTAAGTATTTATTAGCCTACAACTTAATGGTGCAAAAACATAGTAATAAAAACACTGAAACTAGAGAGACAACTTTAACATTATAGGGCCCAGATACATATTTTCTCATCTTCGTCTTTCGGCTGCTTCCTTTAAGGTCGTCACATCATCTTCCTCCATCTCATCCTATCACTTGTATTCCTCGCTGTCACATGTCTTTTTCTACATTCATGAATCTTCTCTGTAGTCTTCCTCTTTTCCTCCTGCATGGCAGCTCCATCTTCAACATCCTTTATCCAAAATATCGACCATCCCTCCTCTATACATGTCCAAAGCAAGTCTGTTACTTCGTCTTTCTAAGTCATCTCCACACACTCAGACCATGCTGTCTCCTTCACCTGTCTTGTGCACAGTCCATTGCTTTGGATGATTGACCTGGTTGCTCCTCGTAGCTTCACCTTTCCACCTGTCTCTCATTCAGTCACATGTTTTGTCTTACTTCTACTGATTTTCATTCCTCTTCTCTTCAGAGCATGCCTCCACCTTTCCAGGCTCTCTTCCGCTTGTTCCCTACTTTTACTGTGATCCAAACATCACAGTCATGAAAACTCCAGCGTGACCTCATCTGTCAGCCTGTCCATGGACAATGCAAAGAAAGTTTCTCAGGGCCAATCCCTGATTAATTCCACCCCCACATGGAAGCCATCTGTCATTCCTACCATACTGTACCTACCTCACCTCTGTCTCACTGTCCTCAAACATGTCCTGCACCAGTTCTCTGTCACTCCTGACTTCCTCATGCATCACCATTGTTCCTCTCTTGGTATCCTATCAACTGCTCGAGATCCACACACAGAGTGTAAATCCTTCTGCCATTTGCTAAACTTCTCCATCAACACTCTCAAAGTAAACATCACATCTGTAGCACTGTACTGCTGCTCACTCACCATCACTCCTTTTAAATCTAGCTTCACCAACTCTTTCCCATAGCCTCATAGTGTGGCTCATCAGCTCTATCGCTCTGTAGTTACTACAGTTATGAACATCTGCTTAGGTCCATATAGTATGTTGAAAACCTCACAATTAATACTGAAGAGAATGTAATTTGTCAGTTTGCTGGGGAAGAAATTAACAGTGATTAGCAGTGTAAGCTGCTGTAAGTACCATGAAAGTAAATTTTATTCTGTATAAAACCTCTAAGCAACTCCAGACTCTAGGAGAGGGTCATGAGCTGCTATGAATGTCCATGTATGAAGGTTTTTTGGCAATTCATGCAACACTGTGAGCCTATCTTCCAGATATTCAACAATCAACTGTAAGGGAGCCTAAGGATATGTGTCTAGGAACAGCACCTCAGCCTCTGTCATTAACATCAGCACGATAGCTGGGCACCAGGAGCTTCATGGCATGGGTTCCATTGCCAAGCAGCTTCTTTAAGTGTAATGTGTAGATCGCCCAGATCCTTTGTAGATATCATATAAGTTGTTTCAAAGTTCCACTGTAAGGTTAATACTTTTCCATTATTGCACCGTTAGATGAAATTTAGTTCCTCTTTTTCTCTCTGACAAGGTGGTAAAAGAGAAAATCACCCTTCTCTCTCCATCTTCTTTTTTTATGTGAAAAACATTAAGGTGGTACATAGATGTGGAGAAAAAAAGGCAAGCTGGAAATAATTGTGTGTATGTGACAGTTGCAGTGTGGTGTTTGTGCACATGCGTGTGTGTGTGTGTGTGGCTGCTTCTGATGGATCAGTGATTAAATAAATCATAGTAACCTTTCCTGTAACCTTTCCCCCTCCCTCCCCAGCCCCTGTATGACCTTACAAGACCCACACACATTAAAGACTCTTCTCTTCTCCTTCATCTCTCCCTCTTCCTACTGTAAGTCGACCCCTCCTTATTCTTCATCTTTTTTTACATAACTCTCTGTCTCGCTTCCTTTTTACTTTGCGTAGTTAAATAATGTCACATTAGTATTACACAAATTGCTCTTTAACCTTTTATAGTAAATATTAAAGGCATAACACAAAAACTGCAACATTTCATCTTAAGTCCCTTGGATGAGTGACGAAACATTTATCTCACTGAAAACGTTACATCCAGATGAACAGAATCAACTTTTTTGGAATTCCTTACCTGGATGATTGAGCACGCACAAATACATTAAAAAATATATAACTTACTTTTACTACTTTATTTATTTTATTGCTTTATATTATTTACTTTTGTTACTTTATGTTACTTAAATAATCAGACCCCGTCTTATCTTAATGACCTTGTAGTACCATATCACCCCATTAGAGCACTTTGCTCTCACACTGCAGGGCTACTTGTTGTTCCTAGAGTATTTAAAAGTAGAATGGGAGGGAGAGCCTTCAGTTTTCAGGCCCCTCTTCTGTGGAACCAGCTTCCAGTTTGGATTTGGGAGACAGACACTATCTCTACTTTTAAGATTAGGCTTAAAATTTCCTTTTTGCTAAACCATATAGTTAGGGCTGGACCAGGTGACCCTGAATCTCCCTTAGTTAGACGTAGGCAGCCAGGGATTCCCATGATGCATTTAGTTTTTCCTTTTCAGTCACCTTTCTCGCTCACTATGTGTTAATAGACCTCTCTGCGTGAATCATATCTGTTATTAACCTCTGTCTCTCTTCCACAGCATATCTTTTATCCTGTCTTCCTTCTCTCACCCCAACCTGTCGCAGCAGATGCCCGCCCCTCCCTGAGCCTGGTTCTGCTGGAGGTTTCTTCCTGTTAAAAGGGAGTTTTTCCTTCCCACTGTTGCCAAGGTGCTTGCTCATAGGGGGTCATATGATTGTTGGGTTTTCTCTGTATGTATTATTAGTCTACCTTACAATATAAAGCGCCTTGAGGCGACTGTTGTTGTGATTTGGCGCCAAGGTTATTATCGTTAACGAAAACTAACGAAATAACGAAAACTAGAAGTGAAACAACATTTTCGTTAAAGGAAATAAAAATAAAGACAAAAAAAGGAAAACTAACTAAAACTGTAATGAGTTTTCACAAAACTAACTAAAATTAACTGAATTTATAGCAAAAATGTGTTTAGCTTTCACTGATGTGTGCGTGTCATACAATAGTCAAGGGTGAAAATGAAGTTTAGTTTCCAGATTTTTTCTTGCTGTCTCATTATGCCAGCAGGTGGCAGTACGTTAGTCGAGTCGTCTGTGTTGCTGCTCCGTCCACGCGCAGAATCATGTCAGGAACAGTTGAGAGAAAGCGCCAGAGTCCAATTTGGGATTACTTTGAATATGACTGTGTTTTGGATAAAGCAAGTTTCTTGTAGTGGAAAGAGACAAATTATGAGGGACATTTCTAAAGGGAAAAAAAATCCCACAAACCTTAAAGTGCACTTGAAAGCTCGCACAAGAAGGCTAACCTAGCTTACCTTGAGAAGGGAGCACACTCAACCCTCATCCCCAGAAAACAGAAGCTAACCCCAGGCAAGGCAGCGTGATGCATCCCGAGACAACAGGACTGGGACATCTACATAACTGTGTGAGTCAATTGCCTTCAAAAAGTTTATCAATTCACTTGGACTAAAATTACGAACACCCGGTGCTGCAAGAGTTAATAGTCTCATTGGGGCCAAGATATACATTTTATAGTTGCCTGGTATCAATGGTTGTTCATCTGCCTTTATTTATTTATTTATTTAAAGAACCCATATGTGGGAATGTGAGTTGTCTGTCTCTGCGTGTTAGCCTTGTGACAGACAGGCGACCTGTCCAGGGTGCAGGGTATGGTAGCTGGAATAGCAACATACCCAAGGATAAGCAGAAGAGAATGACTGATATGATGAAACTGGGATTTTGTTACACTTAATTATTGCAAACACAACTAAAACTATAACTGAAACTAATCAAAACTAAACTGAAACTAAGGATTTTCAAAAAATAAAAACTAAACTAAACTAGCAAACAATTGGTAAAAACTAATTAAAACTGATATAAAATTGAAAATCTGAAGTCAAAACTAAATAAAAATAAAAACTAATGAAAATTGCAAAACTATTAAAACCCTGTTTGGCGCTATATAAATAAAATAAAATTCAGTTGAATTGAAATTAATATTATTTACAACACTTTGTGTTGTTTTTATTTTTTTCCTTTTGTTACTTTTGTACTCAATCTATGTTACTTACTTTGTTTTTTGTTACTTTGTTATTTTAATTGTACTTTTAATACTGACTATCTCTTTAAGCTTTATCCTTTTTAACCACCTGAGTGTGGAGACAGCATTCTTCCTATGGGAATAATAAAATGATGTTGGATCATTTTTACATTGTAATAACAAGGTATCGTGTTTGCATCACAGTGACAGCGTAACAACCAACGTTTAACAAGATAATGTCTTAACTGTGGTTAGGCAGACCTCTGAACCCCCACAAGCAAAGTGGTTCCTTTCTTTTAGCATTAATCTGTGTGTGGTTGTCTGTGTGTTTTTATGATCTTTAAGATCTGGAGGTTCAAACGGCTATTCTCACCACGCCTTGCCACTGAACTCACCAAGAGGTCGCTGAGACACCACAATGTGCATGAATGTGTTCATACAAGTTAAGTGTGTTTGTGTGTGTGTGTGTGTGCTGACTCCCTGATCTCCTGCTCTAATACCCTGAGGACCTTTGGTTCCTTAACTGTAGGAGGTCCTAAGCAACCCACCCACACACCCACATAGAAATGCACACTGTGCACACATGCTCACACATCTTCATAGGATATCAAAGATTAGACATCAATCATTCTCACCTCTTGAAGTCTTGAAGAACGAGCACCTCATATGAAAGGTCAGCACACACCTGGAGAGTTAGATGAAATCAATATGCAATGATGAAGGCGAGGATGAGGGAAGAGGTTGGTAAAAATGATGAAAAAAAAGAGGCAGAAATAGTAAATACAAGCAGAAGGAGAAAATCTTTAGTCATCCTTTTTCAAACTTGCAGATAACTTGCTTGACTCACATTAATGGTGGCTTTCAGGGAGCTTTTCTATGCTTTTGGTGGCCAAAGAAGAAAAAAAAACTGTCAGTCAGTTTTGAGTGAAATTTATTCAATACCGGCTCATGAGATAGATTTGCAGGTCTAGCCTGATGCAGAGCTACCACACATGCTCTAACTTGAGATGTTTGCGCAACTATACATAACAGATCAAACTCATTGCCACTTTTTCCACTTACTTTGTCATAACTTTTAATTGCAGGTGCATCAATAATAGCTGCATTTCTCTTCTGCTGGTTTGAACTTTAGAGCCTTTCTGTTGTGCTGAACTTTGTTTGGCCTGGAGTGGCGAGTAACTGATTGAGATAGGAACAGGGAGGCTTATCTCTGAATGCTTGGTGTTTGGATACGTATGATGTCAGACCAGTTCTCATAATGCTTTCTAGGCTGCGTGTACTGATAAGCTTTGGGATCTGGAGAAGGTAGAGACATACGTAGGTAGCACACAAGACACAATTGAAATTGGAGCAAGAGAAAGGGCCAGTTTGTGTTTGTTTGTTCAAGTGTGCGCTTGCGTGTGTGATGTTCTTCTACTCTGAGCCTACTTTAGCTCACCGTACTCCCTGAGCAGTGACCGGAGCACTAAGCCCCCGGTCCAAGCACTTGGAAACTGGAACGAGGCGAGGAGAAAGAGGGGATGGATGGGAAAGAAAGAGAGCGATGCGATGGGGGAGAAAAAGGATGGAGCGCAAAGAAAGAGAGGACAGGAGAAGAGTGGAGGCAGAGACAGAGCAGCAGCACATGGAACGGCACAAAACGGAAAGAACTGACGATCGAATGGAACCAAACGAAAGGAGGAGAAGTGTTGGACTGAGGGATGAGAGGGAAGGCGAAGCCACCTCTTCTTCTCCCTCTCCTCTTCTCGTCCCTTCTCTTCCCCCCCGTGAGAATGTGTGTGCGTGTGTGTGTTTTCTTCCTCGTCAGATCTGCCACGCTTTCATTCGCACACAAAGACGGCACGTAGACATACCTGGCACAGGGGGACGTGAAGGAGCTGGCAGAGGCGCGTGTATGTGAGAAAGAGACAGATAAAGAGACACTGGCTCACCTGCCTGGCAGAGAAGGGTGCCTGTTAGAGGATGGCCTGTCTGTCTGAGATGTCCCACTTAACACTGACACACACATGCACACACATGCTTAACCCACTCAACACTTTCTTTTTTTCATTGTTGCTGCTCTCTCCTCCCCAGTCTCTTTCATTATATCACATATTTAAATGCACACTGCATCTGCTTGACATTACTGTCTGAGTGCAAATATTGTAGTTATCAATGTTTTGATATACATTTGAAATCAATTTAAAATATAGAGTTCCTGCCTCAGGATCTGGTGACTTTTCAAATACCACAATCGTCAGGTTAAGATTTCAGTTTAGCTAATTCAATACTTCATTTTTGCATTGTATTAATTTCTAATTAGTAAATATTAAAGTATAGTAAATATAATTGCTAACAAGTCAAACTTTTACCGGGTCTCAATTTGGACATGAGCTGTGATTATTGACTATTTATGCTAACATGCTCAGGTGAGTAGCCTCTCGGTCTCTGCCTCTTGCTCCTTTTTGCCTTCCCTTTCTGGTCTCAGCATTTCATGTTCTCCATAAAACAGACCATGAGTACCTATTCTGTCAGTGCTGATCTGTCTCTGACTTGTCAAAGATGGAAAGTGTCAATTTAGATATATCCTTGGATACATTTTCAAGAGCAAACAAGCGGGACCCTGAGGTGTCAGTGGCAGAGAGGCAAAGAACTAAAATAATTTCTTGGATTCTTCAACTTCTACAGGAGATGTGTGGAATTAAAGCCAGGCAGCTACACTGCTCACCACATTCACCTCAACTTCTAAATCTTTCTTCAGGAGATTCAGATTCAGATCTCACTGTCCCGGTTCCCTGATGAAACCTGATGCTCTTTACTGTCAGTTTTCCTCCGAAGATGACTTCTAAGTTAAACTGGACCGTGACTCTGTTGGATCATCTCCTCTTCAGTCCACTCGTGAGTTATCCATTGGGCCCACACCACAAAATTTGCCTGGTATCACAGGATAAGTCACACCATCACCCTCAACACTTTTTTGTGGCTATTCCTAAATAAGAATTTGGCAGAATATGCAGCTGCAACTAGAAATAAGAACAGCTCTCAACCACCAGCAAGAGCAAATCAAGAGCTTGAAGTTGCTTTAAGACATGTAGTTTCCCCCAACTCTGCTTCCTGGAGCTCGGAGCCTTGATGGATGTCTTCTGCAGCCAGGCTTTGTCAACCTTCTCTATTTCTAGTCCAGGAGGGAGAAGCAGTGGGATCCTCCATCCAGCATGATCTGTAACGCTGCCGTCGAGTCTGGAAACTGTGCAAAGCTACCCTCCTTAGAACTGTGGGCCAGAATCAGCACCTGGCAGATTGATGGAGGACCCCAGCCCTGCACTCCACCCAAGTCAGAAGTGTCTTCCACAAAATCTTTCTCCAATCCATCTTCCTCAATTTTTTAAGGACAAGAAAGTCTGGGTCTGTGGAAGCGGGAGCACAGAAAAGGTCCATAGTTTGAGTCTCGTCTTGGGTCTTTCTGTGTTGAGTCTGCGTGTTTTCAGCTTCCTCCCACAGTCCAAAGACATGTATGGGTGAGCTGTGAATATGAGTCTGAATGGTGTCTGTCTGTCTGTGTTAGCCCTGTGACAGAGTGGAAGCCTGTCTAAGGAGTACCCTGCCTTTCACCCTTTGGCAGCTGGGATAGGCTTCAGACCCCTGCGACCCTGAATCGGATAAGCGTAAGAAGAAAAAAAAAAAGGTGTTGAGTGCTTTTTAGTAGTATTTTAACAAGAGTTTTATCACTGGGAAGAAAAATACTTCAGAAGGCACAAACAAGGCCATTTAGTAAATGATTGCAGCACTTAATAAAAAGGAACTGAGTTAAATGTGATTGATTCATTCTCACAGGGAGAGATTTATTTTTGTAATACAATTTATGTGCACATAATTTCCTTTCCTTTTTGTTAAGCAGAAGAGTTTTTTTTTTTTTTTTAAAACATGGGGCGGGAGAATTGGCTAAAAAGTCAAATTGCCACCCAACAGCTGCAGCAGAATGAGTTTTGACGCCGGAGTGAAAATGTGTCCATGCTAAAGAAATTGGAGGGGTCTGCAATGCAACACAAACAAACAATAAACAAGGAAGCAAACAAATTGACGCACACACGAATAAGCACACACACACACATGCGCGCGGCAATCGGCTATGCTGCAATTAGCTTGTTTTAAAGGAAACAAATAACAGTAATTTCAACAGAACAGCAGCCATAACAATTCACCCCTGGAGGGGATCAGCAATTTGAACACACACACTGGAGAACAGGATACATTCACACACAGGGATCCACACACACACACACACACATACACACACACACTGTCAAGTATGCACATGCAAGTGCAGTCATATTCAAATCCAGCAGACGGACAGACACACTCACGATGCACATGCATGCTCAGACACACACACACACACACACATACACACACACACACACACACACACACACACACACACACACCTCCACACAGTGTACTTGAGAGCGGCAGAGAGGGTCAGCTCAGTGTCTGAGT
>NW_005187646.1:200512-205292 GCF_000239375.1 Pundamilia nyererei | reverse complement strand
ACACACACACACACACACACACACACACACACACACACACACACACACACCTCCATTAAGTGTACTTGAGAGCGGCAGAGAGGGTCAGCTCAGTGTCTGAGTTATTACGCTACTTTGTTCTGCCTCAGTGGGAAGGCTGCACCCCGCACACACACATGCACAAAAAGAATTATTATCACCCATCAACACTCAAGGTGCAAATATAAAAGGGTTGCTTTGATAATGGATTGAAAGAGATGAATAAAAGAATGGGTAAAAAAGAAAAAAGATGGATGAATAAATGCAGAGAGAGAGAGAGAGAAAGTGTCTGGTAGTTGTTTCTTTGCTCGTGTGCAGAAGTTTGCAGCTGGCTGGCGAAACCACACTCCCTCTTTCTGTTTCCCCCACCTCTCCGTCCATCTATCTATCCCTTCCTCTCTGTCTGGGCATTCAACAATGGCACGAAACATCTGTGACTACCAGGTAATTACGGCTGAGCCAAAACAGTGGGCAGTGCCGCGCCGCTGAGCTACGACACCCCGCAATTAGTCCTGCATCTCCATCTCCCCTCGCTCTGTTGCTCCCCTGATGACCAGCGTATTATCTCTCTGAAGAGACCCGGGAGACAGAGGAGAGTGGAGAGGGAAAATAGACAGATGAGTGGTCTCAGAGGTACACGAGTGATGGGAGAGGACAGCCACACCACCAGAACTGTCCATCCCAGCAACTCATGTTTTCTCTTTCTTTGGCCTCCTTTGGATACTTTGTTTAGAGCTCCAGAGGGAGCTCAAAGAAATCTGATAAAATTGCCTCAACTGATGTCAGTCGAGTCAGCATCACTTCTGACAATTACAAGTTTTAATGAGGGGAAAAATGGGGCTGTGGTTTGGAAGAAGTAAGAATACCAGAGCCCCAAAACCATAAACCAGCAGCAGAAGCTTGATTCTATAGTAGCCACTAATACTGTAGTGGCTACTGTAAAGTATTACAGTAGCCACTAATACTGTAAAGTATTAGTGGCTACTTCTATTCTTTCTGTCATACTGTATACTACTACAGGGCTGGATCCTCACTGACCTCAAATAGTGTGGTCAGTGTATATAGAAGCTCAAAAGGCTTCGGGTCAGGCTTCAGATTCCTCTGAACAATAAGTTTAGAGTTTTTTTCACTCTTGATTATGTGATTCTGTGGGTCATTTCGAGCACAGAGCTTTGGCTGAGAGGACAAAAGCCTGTCCCACCTACTGTTCAACACCAGTTGTTTGGAAGTGACAGGTAGTCTTAGGGTATTTTTAGTTTAGTTCAGACTTGCAGCGTACACCTGGTAGCTGGCTCGGATCGATGTCAGATCATCATTTAGAACCAGACAGAGACCATCTAGGCGTGGTTGTTTTGTTCGACACCCAACTACAATTACAGTGTTCACATCTGCACAAATGAGCAACACTAAGCCAGAGAATGATTTAAACAGACTAAACAGCGCAGATGTGAAAACACCCTTAAAGGGAGGGTGGCCTTAAAGGCAGACAAGATAAAATAGCTGGTTTCAGACAGTAGACCAACTAAAGGGCTTCTCCCAGACTTAGTAAAAGATAAATAAGGGTTCACAGGTACTTCACATATGTGCTACAATGTTTCATTATACCTTTGTGTGTTCACAATCCAAAATATCCCTTGCATGTCATTTCAGCTCCTGTTACACCCACCCAGCTGCGCAGTTCACCTGCACACCTGTTGCTGTTTCCCCATCAGTTCTGTGTTTTAAAGTCATACAGGGGTTTTGCCCATTGTTGAGTCTTACTTTGAATTCTGTTAAAGTATTCATCTGCTCTGCCTCCCAGTCAGATTCTTAGCTTACAGGAAGTACAGCGCAGTAGAAACTTTGAATCTTTAAAAGCTCAAACTAAAATCTGGTGCATTGTAAGTTGCAATGCACCACACTTGTTTTGGAGTGGAAAACGTTTTCATTTTTAGTAAGTGTAAATGAACAAATGGCCTTTTTTCTGTAATATAACCAAGTCTGCCTGAAAACTTTGGAAAAGACTAAAAATGATCCTTTAAGTCTGAATCTATCACAAGTGTTTTAACCAGGAGACTGTGCTTCATGTCCCATTTGGACACTTTATTCTGCTTTGGTTTTCTGGCTTAGAGATCAAAAGAACACTATTTTTAGATTTAGAAAAATATGATTTGGATCCAGAACCGGTGCCACAGTGTGGTGAGTGACCTTGCTCATGTCTCTGAGAAGTCATTGTCAGTGTTGGTCAAGTTACTTGAAAAAAGTAATTAGTTACTGATTACTGATTACTTCTCAAAAAAAGTAATCCCGTTACTTTACTTATTACTTATTTTCAAAAGTAATTAATTACTTAGTTACTTAGTTACTTTTAAAAAACATGATACACTACCTGAATGCGTGATAAAGCAATAGACCTTTTGGGCCAATTCTATTTTTTCTGCATAATCCATCATATAAAAGTGAATCAAATGGAAAACATTACACCATATTTTAAGAAAATAAAGGCTTAAACTATATTTCTGCATACTCCAGCATATAACATAAATTATTTTTGTGTATACACACACACATCCTTTCATATAAATACAGCAAAAAATAAGTAAATAAAATAAATAAAATTAACAATAACATCTTTTAACAGTTAGTAAAGTGCAGAGAGGCATAATATTGAGATTACAAAAACAGAAAATGCTATTGCATGCTACATTTAGGCTGTTAATCCAGTCTCAGTTTGTGGCAACCCTGAAAAAGACCTGTTTTATTGTTTTCTTTTGGACTGAAACAGTGGTTATATCGCATCAGCAGAAGCTTCTCAAACCTTCTATCAGACATTCTGTTCCTTTTTGGGGGAAGCACCAATCCACCTAAACTGAACAGCCGTTCCACTGGTGCACTGGATGGAGTTGGACTGTTGTATTTCATGTACATCTTTTTGAGATTTGGGAACTGATTCAGAATCTCAAGCTCATAGCCTGACCTTAAAAAGTCAGTTACTTCTTTTTCTGCTGAGAAGCTTTCTGTGGGCTGATTCTGAAATTCAAAAAAGTCCATTTCGGCTGGGCTGGCTGGGATTTGGGACACATTAGTGTTCTCAGTTGCAGGAGCAGCTTTACGACACTCTGTTATCAGGAGCTCCTTCACATACTCTCTCCTACGCTCATCTCTCAGCCAACGAAGTTTAAACTTGGGACAAGTGGCCACTGCGAGAAGTCCTTCTTGGCTGTCCAGAACAGCATCAAAATGAGTCTTGATGGCCTGTAACATACAATATGATGCATCTAAGAATAAAATTATTTTACTATATAATTACCTATTGTCATTATTTTGTGGGCTTTACAGCTCTAAACCATCTATATTTTCTATTATCAATACTGTATGAGATTTAATTTTGGCTGAGGCTTTTGTTGATATTATGATTAATATTCATGATTAATGATGATCAATGTTCCTGATATTTAACAAGGGGTGAATACTTGGTCTTTTATTCTATCATTTTAATAATTGTACCCGCTGCTTAAAACAAAGTATAACATCCACCCACTGTGAATGGTATAATAAATTTAACAAATCCAACCAAAGCAATTAATAATAATCTTACCTTTACAATGACATCTGGAAGGCTGGCTGTCATTCTAGAGAGGTCATATTTCAGGGCAAGCGTCTTTGACATCAGGCTTGTGAGTGTTGGCAGTAAAGCCCCGTAGGTGCACTCATCCCCTTGTAAGATGTCCAGAGCCACTGTCAGGGGCTTCATCACAGTACAGTACTCTTTCAAGAACTGGTACTCCCTTTCATTAAGGCACTTGATTCCCAGTTTTACACACAGGGGATTAAGTTCATTCAAGGGAATTGTGATGATTCTAGAAATGGCCTCATACAGGGAATTCCACCTTGTGGATGTCGGTACCATTAGTTTCCTCCGACTGACTTCCTCCACCTGTTCAGAGGCTAATGTTGATCGACTTGCTTTAGTCCAAAGAGCAGAACATTTTGCAATGCTACTCCTATATACAGCCTTGGTGTCTGCACAGGAATTTAGATGTTTGTCAACATTGCTTGTTGAAATCAAGTTAATTGTGTGCGATGCACATCTGTAGTGTGGAGGGAGGCTAAACTGTGCATCACCAGATGCAGTTGAAAGAGCTTCTATGACATCAGTAAAGGTTGGTTCCTCGTCATCACCTTCTTCATTTTCAGATTCAGACTCCAAATGACAGGGCTGACATACTCTGAATGCTTTGGCAAAATTGGATGCATTATCCGTTACAGTGGCAATAACTTTGCCTTGTAGTCCATATGATGAATGGATTTCTTCAATCTCTGCTCCAATTACATCATAGGTATGGCTGCCTCTAATTCTCTTTCATGCTAGAGCGGCCTTGTTGCGTTGTAATGTGGAATTAATCCAGTGAACTGCTACACCCATAAAACTTTTATTATTTACCGTCCAGATGTCAGCAGTGGTGGAAACAAACTCTGCCTCTTCGAGTGTAGCCTTCAAGTTAGAGTTCATTTTGTCATATTCTTTCTCAAGGTATCCTACAAATGACTTTCTCTGGGGCAGCTTGACACCACTTTTAGTTGGTATTTTTTCTACGATGCGTCGGAATGATTCAGAGTCAACAGTGGAAATCGGCAACATGTCCTCGACGATATAGGCAGCGACGAGCTTCTTCAGTTCAGCGGCACTAAGTCCTGTCGCTCTTACGTCTAGTTTAACCTGTTTAGCAGGAGTGGGTCCATCTGAGGTTTGCCCGGTGGAAGTAGATGTGGTAGCCACAGC
>NW_005187646.1:192769-199677 GCF_000239375.1 Pundamilia nyererei | reverse complement strand
GTGTGTGTGTGTGTGTGTGTGTGTGTGTGTGTGTGTGTGTATACACATTTACAAATTAAATAGTAAAAAAAATAATAATAATAAATAAAATATATAAAAGCATTTTAAGCATTTTTAAATCGTAAATAAATGTATCTTCATATCAAAGTATGTTTGGCACTTGGATAAAAACATAGTTAGGCAGAAATGTCCTTGTTTTATCACATATCCCATATAACTACCAGCATACAGGCCTTGTTAAATAAGGATCTAATCCTAACTAAGACAGGGAATGGAAGCAGTTGGGAAAACTCAGTAGTTTAACAGTTCAAATCCCAGGGGGCAGCTTCCCTCGCCTTCTCACATTTACCATCCACTGTGCCTTCATTACATGTTTTTGATGGGTGGGTGCACGAGTGTGCATACACATTAACACGTGTCAGCTCTCTCCTGTTTGCGCATTAGCTAGCTTTTGCATGTGCACCCCAAGTGCGTATGTGTGTTCCTGACTGTGGGTGCATTTTATGATGTGTACTTTTTTTCTCTTCTTAGTCCAGGAGTCCCCGTCAGGACCCCTAGGCTTCCCTGTGCCTGCCTGCCAAAAACGTCTGCATCTCCTGGACCCCCTCGAGGCAGGGGACAGCCAAATGTCACTTGGACCCTCTACAGAGTGGTGAGAGGAGGACAGGAAGAGGCCAGTGGGTAGAGGGGGGAGGGAGGGAAGAAGAGGAAGGAGGAGAGGGGGAAGAACTCAATCAGGGGGAGACGGAAGTTTAGGAGGAGATACCAGGATATGCGGCATGACCAAAGTGTCTCAGATGAAAATTGGGTGGAATTAGTGAGATCCTGATTGACTTATATAATAAATAAATGAAATATTAAATATTAGAGACTTTTGGAGCAACATTTTACAGTCAGCACCTCCTACATAAGGCATTTAACTGCAGTCTTTTAGATCCAAAATTCTCTTTCCAGGACCTTCCTCTTACATCTTTAGTCCAGTATATGAGGATTCTAGTTATGTGAACAAAAATGAACACCTCTTTATTACTAATATACATCACAAAGCTGGTTTTAGACCATTTAGATGTTCAGAGTTTATTTTGATAAGTTCTTAATAAAATCAATTATCTTTTATCTGATCGGTTTTAATAAGTCCTTGAACTGATTTCTCACCTAGAGCTTTTTCCAATGATTGTTTTTTAATTGTTACACGCTAATGCAGCTGAAGGGCCTGTTGCTATCACACATACATCCGTATCCATGTATGTTGTCCAATATGCACAAATATAATACACATAAACAATCACTCAAAATGAACAATTTTCTGAAACTCGAACATACTGTTTAAACTGCCTGTGCATCTTTGTGAAAAATCGACGGATAAAAATCGATTCTGTCTCAACTTTAACACATTTGGTTTCAAAATCTTTTCTTAAAGCTCATATTTTGGTAGTTAACACTCATGTGTCAGGTGTTTGAGCTTGCTTTTACATCCTTACTGACCAAGATTAATCAACATGTTTCTGAAATTATCGCTTACTCAGTAAAAAATGTATTTATCATTATTATTATTATTATTTGTATTATTCGATGTAGCAGGAGAGTACAATAAAAAAATAGGGCATGAGGTTACTACCAGCATTAATGCCTGACCTCATATGTACAGAAGAGGATTACAGCCACTGAAATACAAACAAAAAATACATATATAATATTTAGGTCATCCCTTGATTGAGAATTCTGAGTGGAAAAATTAATTCTGAACCCCCCCGATTCCACTTTAATAATATATTTTCTCCAAACTAGAAAAAAAGGCTAAATTCTGAGATTAGCCATTTTTTTCCCTGAAATGTTTCTTTAATCTATAATTACAATTGTTTTTTCTCAGAACTATTAAAGAAATTCAGAATCCAGAGACTGAAGTCAGAATTCTGACTTTTAAAAGAATCAGAACTATGTAAAAAAAAAAGAAAAAGAAAGAAAAGCCAGAATTCTGAGATTAAAGTCAGAATAATGGGGGGGGGGGGATCATGAGCCATATTATTTTCAGCGGCTCTAATCGTCTTCCATACATACATCGCAGACATGTTGAGAACAGTTTAAAGCCATTTTTTTTTTGCCTGATTAGTCCCTGTTTTGATCCTTTTTAGTGTGTAAGTGATTCCAAGTGATGGGATACTCAGCATCACATCCACAGTGCTTTAATATTTCTACTGAAGAAAACTGAAAAAAAATTACTTTTTAAGAAATTCTCATTTCTTATCTCTTCCTCGTTCCTCTCAGCCAATCCCAGACTGCACGTGTTGTTTATGTGACTGTGTGCACGTTGATCCCTGTCCTTGTATGGAAGACAAATAGAAGACAAGGACGAGATGTCCAGCTCCCTCACACACAGAACATTTATTCATACACTAGACCAAGAACGATATAAATTTCATCTTTTTTTAATAGAAAACACTTGGGTCAAGTGTGTCTGTATTAATGAAGACATTTGTTTTTTTTAAAACGCCTTATTTTGGGTTACAGCTGCAGGAATGAAAACACACACACAAAGTGTCTTGCTTACAAGTCTCATGTGTGTCCTGTCACATTGGGGGACATGCAGTATCGAACACGGATGTGCGCGGAGCATGAATACAAACAACAGAACGTCCTTCATGCTTTTATTCCTGATTGATATAACATCAGTGTATATTCTGCATTGATTATGGGTCAGGTCCTCGGAGGAAAAAAAGAGAGAGACTTTTTATTTTAGTGAAGTAATAACTTCATAAAACACGGATAACTGAAATGAGGTTGTGTAGCTCTTCTTATTAAACGCAGTCACATATCAGCTTAACTGAAATCTGTTGCAATCCCAGACTGTAGCCTTTAATAGGGACAGTCTGTCTGACAGAATTCCCGAATAACGCCACATCGGGGAAAAAAGACCTGCTAACTTAGAATTAGGAATAAGAGCGAGCGTGTAATTAAACGAGTTGTCATTCATTTACAATCCAATGCATATTCAAGCAGGCGTGCACACGAGAAAAGAATGAACTGGCTGTAACTAGTAGCTAGCTCTCCAAACAGCACCTACACTGCAATTACTGATGAGAGATAGGTGCATGCGTGTGTGCATATATGTGTGTGTGTGTGGATCTGCTAACTTAATGGCTGCGTGGACGCGACAGTCTAAATGTTTTCATCTGTAACGTTTTATCCTGGTTCAACTCACTCTGCCACTGTCACGCAGTAAACACACACTCGAGCAGCGAGGATGGAGGGAATGGGAAGAGGGAGAGAGAGAAAATTACCCACCAGCTCAAGTTCATTTTCCACGCTAGGTAGTTTTCCAGAATTCTGAGAATTTTGTTTCACTTTTTTTGATTATCGATCGCTGTGAAAAAACAGTTATGAGGAAAGTTGATGTTGGAACTGGAACTAATGGAGAGGAGCTGGAAGGATTGAGCAGACTTAAAACAGCGCACTGGGCCTTTCCATGGTGCAATTGAGCTACAGTTTTAAATATAATAAATCTAGTTAATGTGCGTGAATGGAATATTAGCGTCAGCGAGGTTGATCTACAGCCTGTGTTTGCATCAACGCATCTACGGTGCGTCATTTCCTGAGCTTTAAATCAAGAGGCTCAAGATCAGAAAAACATCTGCGGGTTGCCTGATGTGTCACACAGAATTCAGCCCCAGCCATTTAACAGGGGGTGGGGGTGAAAAACACATCTTTTAAGAGCACATAACAGTCTGATATTTCAAATATCCTCATTGGGTCATACTTTTAACTTGACCCCTTTGGCAGGAAGTTAGGGTTTTTAGATGCAAACTGAAATTCATTTTGTAATTCACATTAAGCATTTATCTGTTGTTGTTTTTTCCCTCTTCCTGAATTACCTTTTTTTCCTCCCTCTCTCTCTCTCTACTGAGTAACACAAAGGCCAGCTTGTCAATACAAGTGAGGGACAGCAATGCAATCGCAAATGCCAAAAATCAGAAGAATTTGTTGAGTCTTTTTCTTCATTATGTTCCAGTAAAAGTGAATAAAATCAGCTATTAATGAAGCTATTCAAGACTAGGACTGGAATAGCATTGCATACACACCTCTAAACACACACACACTCGGATGCTCACTGAGTGCAAAATATTTGGCGTTGCCAATAAAAAGTTGAATAGTCTGTCTGGAATTCAGTTAAGCGGGTTTTTTTAATTTCGTTTATATTTGTGAAAATATGCACAATTAAAGTGTACAAAGAGCCTCTTTTCATTATGTTTATCAGCAAAGAATTCCTAATTAAGAAAAGGGGAAAGGCAGGGCATTATTATTAGGTGTTCACCTATCGCTCTCTTGTGGTTGCTTTACGCAACTACACCGAAGTCAAAGTAGAGGAGATGTTGCTTGGTGATGTTCCTCTGTTAGCTCCAGAGTTACTATAATAACAGACAACTTTTTAAAAGCAGTTGACTCATGTCCATCAATGCCTCATCAAGGAAGCTGTAATAATTTTTTACCAAACTAACAGATACTAAAATGAACTATATTTCCTCTATATTTTTTACTTTGTTTTAGTTAGCTTTCCAACCTCTCCACATCAGTTCAATTATTTTTTCCTTTTTTGTAGTCTAGTTTAGTTTTAAGCTACCTATAATACCCATAGTTAGCTCACTCAAACGAAATTAATAACCGAGTCTGCAGAGTTATACTTAAAATAATTACATAAAATGTGCTTAATATAAAAAATAATATGAAAGAAAGAAGAAATTCCTCTTTCTGAATGCATAAAAACAAGCATTCACATATAAAACTTCACAAATAACAACTAAAATAAATGTTCGAAATTAATAAAGTACATTTAAAATGAAATTTATTTTAAGAATGATATTAAATGTCTTGTAAATATTCAAGGAACAAATAGTACTAAAATCGGTGAGAGCATATCAAACTATAATGGAATGCAGCCCTGGTGGCCTCAGGAGGACTGTACAGAGAAGGTCAAAAAATTATTTTATTCAAAAGTAAGTATATTTGTGCTTTTATAAAGCTTTGCTTGTATTTGATTGGCACCACGTTGTTGTGTAACACGATTTAGCATGTTTTACTTAGTAATTTGACTATGGATAGTGGCCGTGAAGCGTTATGGTTTGGAATTCGGCCCCAATCTGCTCCGTTGCGTCCTACCAAAACAGGAAGTTTTCAAGAGTTTGGACCTGCAAGCTAGCCACCTAACCTGCGGGGTACATTCGGAAATTAGTATGAATTTTCAAATGTTTTAATCTAGTGGACAACCTGTCACGAACAGAAGTAACATATACCCTTCTCAGCTGCTACTGGGAGTAAATATATCTATCGGCTTATGTTTGTGCTGTGTGGCTTAAACGCCGTGTCAGAAGTTTGAAGGTTAGCCGAGTAGCTAGCTCCTGAGCTAGCGTTAGCTTAGTCACGAAAGCCATCGGTTTGTACGGAGCCTGCCTGCCCTGCCAGGCTGATTCTGTACGGTTAGCCACAGGGCTGGGCTTTGATTTACAGTCCAACCTGTCAGCTTTTCGTCTTTTACCTATCCAGTCCGGTCAGCTCACCAAGTGGCACCGTAACATGAAGTTATGGAGGAGCGGAAGCTAAAAAGAAAGAGTCCCAGGACTTCCACCAGCGCGGCGCCTCCGTCCGGTGGCTCTGGCCGGAAGAATAGCGCTTCCACTGGAGGACGGCACCTTGGCTACACGGGGACTCACTCCAGCCAAAAGAACAAGAGCAGGAGGTAGTAACAGTGTAGTTACAATGATTTAACCTCTCAATATTTTTCAGTTTTACCCAGCCTTAACCGAACTGGGGTTGTTGACTTGTACTCACTCTGCCTGTATTTGCTTCCGCCTGTTTTAGGGGAGTGAAGGATAAACCCAGGTATCAGCAGGGTTTGGGTGGTAAAGCTAGTCAGAACCAGGGCCAGGCAACACCGATCGTCCAGCACTCTTTTCTCACAGATGTTTCAGATGTACAGGAGATGGAGAATGGCCTGCTCAGTCTCCTCAACGACTTCCACTCAGGGAAACTACAGGCATTTGGTAATTCTCACTAAAAACAGGAACGTTTTACCAGAGCACACACTGACTTTCATATATCCAGTAATAGAAATTATCCTATACACTTAGAGAGAGATATGATAGATACGGATAACTGAAGACTGTTTTTGTCTTAGGCAATGAGTGCTCTATTGACCAAATGGAACATGTGAGAGAGATGCAGGAGAAGCTGGCACGCTTGCACTTTGACCTCTACGGTGAGGTGGATGAAATGCCCGAGGATCAGAGGAAAACAGCCTGCGACACCAACATGGACAAGTTGCTCCTTAATGTAAGGCCACTGTGACATAACTCATAAAATATTATTTTCATAGCCCGTGGCATGCTGCCTGACAGTTTAACAGTGTTGCCAAATAATCCGTTCACTGATGTCATGTAACTACTCAGTATCCCTGTGAGGATTTAGCTGCTTATCCTCCGGCAAGTGTTAAACTCTTAAAGAGTTTAGTCAGCTGGCTTCATGCTGAACAGGATAAAGTCTGGAATGTCATTCTGCAATCATTTTTTTTTTCATTTGTAGTGAAGTAAAACATGTTATTTTTTTCTCCACAGCTGGAGGAGCTGAGTTCTTCCATGTATCCTTTTGTCTTTGCCCTTAATACGTTTGAAATAAGCTCACGTTTAACAGCTGCTGTAACTTTTGTATTTCTTGACATCGTTTCTCCAGTCAGAAACTGAATCTAGCCGACACACAAGAGATCCCGAGGACTGCGAGCGTGTGACTTCCGTCGTCCCGACATTTCTCAATCAAATTTGAGCCGACTATTTCATTTATAGTACCTATGGGGGTCTATAAGTACGGGGGGTTGAAACTGCCATAATAAATAAATGCAAAATATCTATCTATCTATCTATCTA